>NW_027554754.1:0-38108 GCF_964188315.1 Podarcis muralis
AGAACACACTGCAACAATTGGGTGCAGGTCCCATTGTGACATACCACAGATGAAGTCCCCACTTTGAAACATTTACCATATAGAAATCCTCCTCCTCCTTTTGTGCTGACCTCTGTAAAAGCAGGATACAAAAGGACCAGGAAGGAAAGAGGAAACGTTGCACAATCTGGAAGAGTGTGAAAGAAGGAAAGAGTGGTAAAGGAAATAAAGAAAACAAAAAACCTGAGATTAGGTGGGGGGGGGGAGAGAAGAGGAAAAGTCAAATCCAGAGGGAAAGGAGCGCGCAGGCCATGGCCTGAGCGCAGGCCATTGGCCTGAGCGCAGGCCATTGGCCTGAGCGCAGGCCATTGGCCTGAGCGCAGGCCATTGGCCTGAGCGCAGCCATTGGCCTGAGCGCAGGCCATTGCCTGAGCGCAGGCCATTGGCCTGAGCGCAGGCCATTGGCCTGAGCGCAGGCCATTGGCCTGAGCGCAGGCCATTGGCCTGAGCGCAGGCCATTGGCCTGAGCGCAGGCCATTGGCCTGAGCGCAGGCCGGGCCTGCTGGTTTTATACCTACTGCTGGGAGTGAAAATGCTCCCTCTGATTGGTTGACAAGGCTGCTGGCATTGACAAACGGGCTTCTGGTTGGTTGACAAGGCTGCTGGGTTTGCAAAGCTGCCTCTGGTTGGTTGACAAGGCATTCTTTGATTGACAAGGCATCTGACCCTCCCCTTTACCTCATAGCTCACCAATTAAACCCATTAACCAACGCATAGCCAAACCACTTGAAGGATTACTGTTAATCTCTTTTCCTTAGGGTGTCCCTATTTTCAAAGGAGAAATGTTGGGGGGTATGGAGTTCTCCGACTCCCAAGCCGTCTGAAGGCAATCTTGTACACTGAAGGGTGTTTTTTTAAAAACATCTAGTGTTTTATTATGTTTTTATACATGATGGATGCCGCCCAGAGCGGCTGGGGCAACCCAGTCAGTTGTGTGGGGTATAAAGAATAAAATTATCATTATGGAATGGGGCGTCCCCGTGTCTCTGTGTGTGCGTGCTTGTGTAATGCACTTGGAGGGAAGAGCTGGCTGGAACTCTAACAGAAGCAGCAGAACACACTGCAACAATTGGGTGCAGGTCCCATTTGTGACATACCACAGATGAAGTCCCCACTTTGAAACATTTACCATATAGAAATCCTCCTCCTCCTTTTGTGCTGACCTCTGTAAAAGCAGGAGACAAAAGGACCAGGAAGGAAAGAGGAAACGTTGCACAATCTGGAAGAGTGTGAAAGAAGGAAAGAGTGGTAAAGGAAATAAAGAAAACAAAAAACCTGAGATTAGGTGGGGGGGGGGGGAGAGAAGAGGAAAAGTCAAATCCAGAGGGAAAGGAGCGCGCAGGCCATTGGCCTGAGCGCAGGCCATTGGCCTGCTGGTTTTATACCTACTGCTGGGAGTGAAAATGCTCCCTCTGATTGGTTGACAAGGCTGCTGGCATTGACAAACGGCTTCTGGTTGGTTGACAAGGCTGCTGGGTTTGCAAAGCTGCCTCTGGTTGGTTGACAAGGCATTCTTTGATTGACAAGGCATCTGACCCTCCCCTTTACCTCATAGCTCACCAATTAACCCATTAACCAACGCATAGCCAAACCACTTGAAGGATTACTGTTAATCTCTTTTCCTTAGGGTGTCCCTATTTTCAAAGGAGAAAATGTTGGGGGGTATGGAGTTCTCCGACTCCCAAGCCGTCTGAAGGCAATCTTGTACACTGAAGGGTGTTTTTTTAAAAACATCTAGTGTTTTATTATGTTTTTATACATGATGGATGCCGCCCAGAGCGGCTGGGGCAACCCAGTCAGTTGTGTGGGGTATAAAGAATAAAATTATCATTATGGAATGGGGCGTCCCCGTGTCTCTGTGTGTGCGTGCTTGTGTAATGCACTTGGAGGGAAGAGCTGGCTGGAACTCTAAACAGAAGCAGCAGAACACACTGCAACAATTGGGTGCAGGTCCCATTTGTGACATACCACAGATGAAGTCCCCACTTTGAAACATTTACCATATAGAAATCCTCCTCCTCCTTTTGTGCTGACCTCTGTAAAAGCAGGAGACAAAAGGACCAGGAAGGAAAGAGGAAACGTTGCACAATCTGGAAGAGTGTGAAAGAAGGAAAGAGTGGTAAAGGAAATAAAGAAAACAAAAAACCTGAGATTAGGTGGGGGGGGGGAGAGAAGAGGAAAAGTCAAATCCAGAGGGAAAGGGAAGCGCGCAGGCCATTGGCCTGAGCGCAGGCCATTGGCCTGAGCGCAGGCCATTGGCCTGAGCGCAGGCCATTGGCCTGAGCGCAGGCCATTGGCCTGAGCGCAGGCCATTGGCCTGAGCGCAGGCCATTGGCCTGAGCGCAGGCCATTGGCCTGAGCGCAGGCCATTGGCCTGAGCGCAGGCCATTGGCCTGAGCGCAGGCCATTGGCCTGAGCGCAGGCCATTGGCCTGAGCGCAGGCCATTGGCCTGAGCGCAGGCCATTGGCCTGAGCGCAGGCCATTGGCCTGAGCGCAGGCCATTGGCCTGAGCGCAGGCCGGGCCTGCTGGTTTTATACCTACTGCTGGGAGTGAAAATGCTCCCTCTGATTGGTTGACAAGGCTGCTGGCATTGACAAACGGCTTCTGGTTGGTTGACAAGGCTGCTGGGTTTGCAAAGCTGCCTCTGGTTGGTTGACAAGGCATTCTTTGATTGACAAGGCATCTGACCCTCCCCTTTACCTCATAGCTCACCAATTAACCCATTAACCAACGCATAGCCAAACCACTTGAAGGATTACTGTTAATCTCTTTTCCTTAGGGTGTCCCTATTTTCAAAGGAGAAATGTTGGGGGGTATGGAGTTCTCCGACTCCCAAGCCGTCTGAAGGCAATCTTGTACACTGAAGGGTGTTTTTTTAAAAACATCTAGTGTTTTATTATGTTTTTATACATGATGGATGCCGCCCAGAGCGGCTGGGGCAACCCAGTCAGTTGTGTGGGGTATAAAGAATAAAATTATCATTATGGAATGGGGCGTCCCCGTGTCTCTGTGTGTGCGTGCTTGTGTAATGCACTTGGAGGGAAGAGCTGGCTGGAACTCTAAACAGAAGCAGCAGAACACACTGCAACAATTGGGTGCAGGTCCCATTTGTGACATACCACAGATGAAGTCCCCACTTTGAAACATTTACCATATAGAAATCCTCCTCCTCCTTTTGTGCTGACCTCTGTAAAAGCAGGAGACAAAAGGACCAGGAAGGAAAGAGGAAACGTTGCACAATCTGGAAGAGTGTGAAAGAAGGAAAGAGTGGTAAAGGAAATAAAGAAAACAAAAAACCTGAGATTAGGTGGGGGGGGGGAGAGAAGAGGAAAAGTCAAATCCAGAGGGAAAGGAGCGCGCAGGCCATTGGCCTGAGCGCAGGCCATTGGCCTGCTGGTTTTATACCTACTGCTGGGAGTGAAAATGCTCCCTCTGATTGGTTGACAAGGCTGCTGGCATTGACAAACGGCTTCTGGTTGGTTGACAAGGCTGCTGGGTTTGCAAAGCTGCCTCTGGTTGGTTGACAAGGCATTCTTTGATTGACAAGGCATCTGACCCTCCCCTTTACCTCATAGCTCACCAATTAACCCATTAACCAACGCATAGCCAAACCACTTGAAGGATTACTGTTAATCTCTTTTCCTTAGGGTGTCCCTATTTTCAAAGGAGAAATGTTGGGGGGTATGGAGTTCTCCGACTCCCAAGCCGTCTGAAGGCAATCTTGTACACTGAAGGGTGTTTTTTTAAAAACATCTAGTGTTTTATTATGTTTTTATACATGATGGATGCCGCCCAGAGCGGCTGGGGCAACCCAGTCAGTTGTGTGGGGTATAAAGAATAAAATTATCATTATGGAATGGGGCGTCCCCGTGTCTCTGTGTGTGCGTGCTTGTGTAATGCACTTGGAGGGAAGAGCTGGCTGGAACTCTAAACAGAAGCAGCAGAACACACTGCAACAATTGGGTGCAGGTCCCATTTGTGACATACCACAGATGAAGTCCCCACTTTGAAACATTTACCATATAGAAATCCTCCTCCTCCTTTTGTGCTGACCTCTGTAAAAGCAGGAGACAAAAGGACCAGGAAGGAAAGAGGAAACGTTGCACAATCTGGAAGAGTGTGAAAGAAGGAAAGAGTGGTAAAGGAAATAAAGAAAACAAAAAACCTGAGATTAGGTGGGGGGGGGGAGAGAAGAGGAAAAGTCAAATCCAGAGGGAAAGGAGCGCGCAGGCCATTGGCCTGAGCGCAGGCCATTGGCCTGAGCGCAGGCCATTGGCCTGAGCGCAGGCCATTGGCCTGAGCGCAGGCCATTGGCCTGAGCGCAGGCCATTGGCCTGAGCGCAGGCCATTGGCCTGAGCGCAGGCCATTGGCCTGAGCGCAGGCCATTGGCCTGAGCGCAGGCCATTGGCCTGAGCGCAGGCCATTGGCCTGAGCGCAGGCCATTGGCCTGAGCGCAGGCCATTGGCCTGAGCGCAGGCCATTGGCCTGAGCGCAGGCCATTGGCCTGAGCGCAGGCCATTGGCCTGAGCGCAGGCCATTGGCCTGAGCGCAGGCCATTGGCCTGAGCGCAGGCCATTGGCCTGAGCGCAGGCCATTGGCCTGAGCGCAGGCCATTGGCCTGAGCGCAGGCCATTGGCCTGAGCGCAGGCCGGGCCTGCTGGTTTTATACCTACTGCTGGGAGTGAAAATGCTCCCTCTGATTGGTTGACAAGGCTGCTGGCATTGACAAACGGCTTCTGGTTGGTTGACAAGGCTGCTGGGTTTGCAAAGCTGCCTCTGGTTGGTTGACAAGGCATTCTTTGATTGACAAGGCATCTGACCCTCCCCTTTACCTCATAGCTCACCAATTAACCCATTAACCAACGCATAGCCAAACCACTTGAAGGATTACTGTTAATCTCTTTTCCTTAGGGTGTCCCTATTTTCAAAGGAGAAATGTTGGGGGGTATGGAGTTCTCCGACTCCCAAGCCGTCTGAAGGCAATCTTGTACACTGAAGGGTGTTTTTTTAAAAACATCTAGTGTTTTATTATGTTTTTATACATGATGGATGCCGCCCAGAGCGGCTGGGGCAACCCAGTCAGTTGTGTGGGGTATAAAGAATAAAATTATCATTATGGAATGGGGCGTCCCCGTGTCTCTGTGTGTGCGTGCTTGTGTAATGCACTTGGAGGGAAGAGCTGGCTGGAACTCTAAACAGAAGCAGCAGAACACACTGCAACAATTGGGTGCAGGTCCCATTTGTGACATACCACAGATGAAGTCCCCACTTTGAAACATTTACCATATAGAAATCCTCCTCCTCCTTTTGTGCTGACCTCTGTAAAAGCAGGAGACAAAAGGACCAGGAAGGAAAGAGGAAACGTTGCACAATCTGGAAGAGTGTGAAAGAAGGAAAGAGTGGTAAAGGAAATAAAGAAAACAAAAAACCTGAGATTAGGTGGGGGGGGGGGGGAGAGAAGAGGAAAAGTCAAATCCAGAGGGAAAGGAGAGCGCAGGCCATTGGCCTGAGCGCAGGCCATTGGCCTGAGCGCAGGCCATTGGCCTGAGCGCAGGCCATTGGCCTGAGCGCAGGCCATTGGCCTGAGCGCAGGCCATTGGCCTGAGCGCAGGCCATTGGCCTGAGCGCAGGCCATTGGCCTGAGCGCAGGCCATTGGCCTGAGCGCAGGCCATTGGCCTGAGCGCAGGCCATTGGCCTGAGCGCAGGCCATTGGCCTGAGCGCAGGCCATTGGCCTGAGCGCAGGCCATTGGCCTGAGCGCAGGCCATTGGCCTGAGCGCAGGCCATTGGCCTGAGCGCAGGCCATTGGCCTGAGCGCAGGCCATTGGCCTGAGCGCAGGCCATTGGCCTGAGCGCAGGCCATTGGCCTGAGCGCAGGCCATTGGCCTGAGCGCAGGCCATTGGCCTGAGCGCAGGCCATTGGCCTGAGCGCAGGCCATTGGCCTGAGCGCAGGCCGGGCCTGCTGGTTTTATACCTACTGCTGGGAGTGAAAATGCTCCCTCTGATTGGTTGACAAGGCTGCTGGCATTGACAAACGGCTTCTGGTTGGTTGACAAGGCTGCTGGGTTTGCAAAGCTGCCTCTGGTTGGTTGACAAGGCATTCTTTGATTGACAAGGCATCTGACCCTCCCCTTTACCTCATAGCTCACCAATTAACCCATTAACCAACGCATAGCCAAACCACTTGAAGGATTACTGTTAATCTCTTTTCCTTAGGGTGTCCCTATTTTCAAAGGAGAAATGTTGGGGGGTATGGAGTTCTCCGACTCCCAAGCCGTCTGAAGGCAATCTTGTACACTGAAGGGTGTTTTTTTAAAAACATCTAGTGTTTTATTATGTTTTTATACATGATGGATGCCGCCCAGAGCGGCTGGGGCAACCCAGTCAGTTGTGTGGGGTATAAAGAATAAAATTATCATTATGGAATGGGGCGTCCCCGTGTCTCTGTGTGTGCGTGCTTGTGTAATGCACTTGGAGGGAAGAGCTGGCTGGAACTCTAAACAGAAGCAGCAGAACACACTGCAACAATTGGGTGCAGGTCCCATTTGTGACATACCACAGATGAAGTCCCCACTTTGAAACATTTACCATATAGAAATCCTCCTCCTCCTTTTGTGCTGACCTCTGTAAAAGCAGGAGACAAAAGGACCAGGAAGGAAAGAGGAAACGTTGCACAATCTGGAAGAGTGTGAAAGAAGGAAAGAGTGGTAAAGGAAATAAAGAAAACAAAAAACCTGAGATTAGGTGGGGGGGGGGAGAGAAGAGGAAAAGTCAAATCCAGAGGGAAAGGAGCGCGCAGGCCATTGGCCTGAGCGCAGGCCATTGGCCTGCTGGTTTTATACCTACTGCTGGGAGTGAAAATGCTCCCTCTGATTGGTTGACAAGGCTGCTGGCATTGACAAACGGCTTCTGGTTGGTTGACAAGGCTGCTGGGTTTGCAAAGCTGCCTCTGGTTGGTTGACAAGGCATTCTTTGATTGACAAGGCATCTGACCCTCCCCTTTACCTCATAGCTCACCAATTAACCCATTAACCAACGCATAGCCAAACCACTTGAAGGATTACTGTTAATCTCTTTTCCTTAGGGTGTCCCTATTTTCAAAGGAGAAATGTTGGGGGGTATGGAGTTCTCCGACTCCCAAGCCGTCTGAAGGCAATCTTGTACACTGAAGGGTGTTTTTTTAAAAACATCTAGTGTTTTATTATGTTTTTATACATGATGGATGCCGCCCAGAGCGGCTGGGGCAACCCAGTCAGTTGTGTGGGGTATAAAGAATAAAATTATCATTATGGAATGGGGCGTCCCCGTGTCTCTGTGTGTGCGTGCTTGTGTAATGCACTTGGAGGGAAGAGCTGGCTGGAACTCTAAACAGAAGCAGCAGAACACACTGCAACAATTGGGTGCAGGTCCCATTTGTGACATACCACAGATGAAGTCCCCACTTTGAAACATTTACCATATAGAAATCCTCCTCCTCCTTTTGTGCTGACCTCTGTAAAAGCAGGAGACAAAAGGACCAGGAAGGAAAGAGGAAACGTTGCACAATCTGGAAGAGTGTGAAAGAAGGAAAGAGTGGTAAAGGAAATAAAGAAAACAAAAAACCTGAGATTAGGTGGGGGGGGGGGAGAGAAGAGGAAAAGTCAAATCCAGAGGGAAAGGAGCGCGCAGGCCATTGGCCTGAGCGCAGGCCATTGGCCTGCTGGTTTTATACCTACTGCTGGGAGTGAAAATGCTCCCTCTGATTGGTTGACAAGGCTGCTGGCATTGACAAACGGCTTCTGGTTGGTTGACAAGGCTGCTGGGTTTGCAAAGCTGCCTCTGGTTGGTTGACAAGGCATTCTTTGATTGACAAGGCATCTGACCCTCCCCTTTACCTCATAGCTCACCAATTAACCCATTAACCAACGCATAGCCAAACCACTTGAAGGATTACTGTTAATCTCTTTTCCTTAGGGTGTCCCTATTTTCAAAGGAGAAATGTTGGGGGGTATGGAGTTCTCCGACTCCCAAGCCGTCTGAAGGCAATCTTGTACACTGAAGGGTGTTTTTTTAAAAACATCTAGTGTTTTATTATGTTTTTATACATGATGGATGCCGCCCAGAGCGGCTGGGGCAACCCAGTCAGTTGTGTGGGGTATAAAGAATAAAATTATCATTATGGAATGGGGCGTCCCCGTGTCTCTGTGTGTGCGTGCTTGTGTAATGCACTTGGAGGGAAGAGCTGGCTGGAACTCTAAACAGAAGCAGCAGAACACACTGCAACAATTGGGTGCAGGTCCCATTTGTGACATACCACAGATGAAGTCCCCACTTTGAAACATTTACCATATAGAAATCCTCCTCCTCCTTTTGTGCTGACCTCTGTAAAAGCAGGAGACAAAAGGACCAGGAAGGAAAGAGGAAACGTTGCACAATCTGGAAGAGTGTGAAAGAAGGAAAGAGTGGTAAAGGAAATAAAGAAAACAAAAAACCTGAGATTAGGTGGGGGGGGGGAGAGAAGAGGAAAAGTCAAATCCAGAGGGAAAGGAGCGCGCAGGCCATTGGCCTGAGCGCAGGCCATTGGCCTGCTGGTTTTATACCTACTGCTGGGAGTGAAAATGCTCCCTCTGATTGGTTGACAAGGCTGCTGGCATTGACAAACGGCTTCTGGTTGGTTGACAAGGCTGCTGGGTTTGCAAAGCTGCCTCTGGTTGGTTGACAAGGCATTCTTTGATTGACAAGGCATCTGACCCTCCCCTTTACCTCATAGCTCACCAATTAACCCATTAACCAACGCATAGCCAAACCACTTGAAGGATTACTGTTAATCTCTTTTCCTTAGGGTGTCCCTATTTTCAAAGGAGAAATGTTGGGGGGTATGGAGTTCTCCGACTCCCAAGCCGTCTGAAGGCAATCTTGTACACTGAAGGGTGTTTTTTTAAAAACATCTAGTGTTTTATTATGTTTTTATACATGATGGATGCCGCCCAGAGCGGCTGGGGCAACCCAGTCAGTTGTGTGGGGTATAAAGAATAAAATTATCATTATGGAATGGGGCGTCCCCGTGTCTCTGTGTGTGCGTGCTTGTGTAATGCACTTGGAGGGAAGAGCTGGCTGGAACTCTAAACAGAAGCAGCAGAACACACTGCAACAATTGGGTGCAGGTCCCATTTGTGACATACCACAGATGAAGTCCCCACTTTGAAACATTTACCATATAGAAATCCTCCTCCTCCTTTTGTGCTGACCTCTGTAAAAGCAGGAGACAAAAGGACCAGGAAGGAAAGAGGAAACGTTGCACAATCTGGAAGAGTGTGAAAGAAGGAAAGAGTGGTAAAGGAAATAAAGAAAACAAAAAACCTGAGATTAGGTGGGGGGGGGGGAGAGAAGAGGAAAAGTCAAATCCAGAGGGAAAGGAGCGCGCAGGCCATTGGCCTGAGCGCAGGCCATTGGCCTGCTGGTTTTATACCTACTGCTGGGAGTGAAAATGCTCCCTCTGATTGGTTGACAAGGCTGCTGGCATTGACAAACGGCTTCTGGTTGGTTGACAAGGCTGCTGGGTTTGCAAAGCTGCCTCTGGTTGGTTGACAAGGCATTCTTTGATTGACAAGGCATCTGACCCTCCCCTTTACCTCATAGCTCACCAATTAACCCATTAACCAACGCATAGCCAAACCACTTGAAGGATTACTGTTAATCTCTTTTCCTTAGGGTGTCCCTATTTTCAAAGGAGAAATGTTGGGGGGTATGGAGTTCTCCGACTCCCAAGCCGTCTGAAGGCAATCTTGTACACTGAAGGGTGTTTTTTTAAAAACATGTAGTGTTTTATTATGTTTTTATACATGATGGATGCCGCCCAGAGCGGCTGGGGCAACCCAGTCAGTTGTGTGGGGTATAAAGAATAAAATTATCATTATGGAATGGGGCGTCCCCGTGTCTCTGTGTGTGCGTGCTTGTGTAATGCACTTGGAGGGAAGAGCTGGCTGGAACTCTAAACAGAAGCAGCAGAACACACTGCAACAATTGGGTGCAGGTCCCATTTGTGACATACCACAGATGAAGTCCCCACTTTGAAACATTTACCATATAGAAATCCTCCTCCTCCTTTTGTGCTGACCTCTGTAAAAGCAGGAGACAAAAGGACCAGGAAGGAAAGAGGAAACGTTGCACAATCTGGAAGAGTGTGAAAGAAGGAAAGAGTGGTAAAGGAAATAAAGAAAACAAAAAACCTGAGATTAGGTGGGGGGGGGGGAGAGAAGAGGAAAAGTCAAATCCAGAGGGAAAGGAGAGCGCAGGCCATTGGCCTGAGCGCAGGCCATTGGCCTGAGCGCAGGCCATTGGCCTGAGCGCAGGCCATTGGCCTGAGCGCAGGCCATTGGCCTGAGCGCAGGCCATTGGCCTGAGCGCAGGCCATTGGCCTGAGCGCAGGCCATTGGCCTGAGCGCAGGCCATTGGCCTGAGCGCAGGCCATTGGCCTGAGCGCAGGCCATTGGCCTGAGCGCAGGCCATTGGCCTGAGCGCAGGCCATTGGCCTGAGCGCAGGCCATTGGCCTGAGCGCAGGCCATTGGCCTGAGCGCAGGCCATTGGCCTGAGCGCAGGCCATTGGCCTGAGCGCAGGCCATTGGCCTGAGCGCAGGCCATTGGCCTGAGCGCAGGCCATTGGCCTGAGCGCAGGCCATTGGCCTGAGCGCAGGCCATTGGCCTGAGCGCAGGCCATTGGCCTGAGCGCAGGCCATTGGCCTGAGCGCAGGCCATTGGCCTGAGCGCAGGCCATTGGCCTGAGCGCAGGCCGGGCCTGCTGGTTTTATACCTACTGCTGGGAGTGAAAATGCTCCCTCTGATTGGTTGACAAGGCTGCTGGCATTGACAAACGGCTTCTGGTTGGTTGACAAGGCTGCTGGGTTTGCAAAGCTGCCTCTGGTTGGTTGACAAGGCATTCTTTGATTGACAAGGCATCTGACCCTCCCCTTTACCTCATAGCTCACCAATTAACCCATTAACCAACGCATAGCCAAACCACTTGAAGGATTACTGTTAATCTCTTTTCCTTAGGGTGTCCCTATTTTCAAAGGAGAAATGTTGGGGGGTATGGAGTTCTCCGACTCCCAAGCCGTCTGAAGGCAATCTTGTACACTGAAGGGTGTTTTTTTAAAAACATCTAGTGTTTTATTATGTTTTTATACATGATGGATGCCGCCCAGAGCGGCTGGGGCAACCCAGTCAGTTGTGTGGGGTATAAAGAATAAAATTATCATTATGGAATGGGGCGTCCCCGTGTCTCTGTGTGTGCGTGCTTGTGTAATGCACTTGGAGGGAAGAGCTGGCTGGAACTCTAAACAGAAGCAGCAGAACACACTGCAACAATTGGGTGCAGGTCCCATTTGTGACATACCACAGATGAAGTCCCCACTTTGAAACATTTACCATATAGAAATCCTCCTCCTCCTTTTGTGCTGACCTCTGTAAAAGCAGGAGACAAAAGGACCAGGAAGGAAAGAGGAAACGTTGCACAATCTGGAAGAGTGTGAAAGAAGGAAAGAGTGGTAAAGGAAATAAAGAAAACAAAAAACCTGAGATTAGGTGGGGGGGGGGGGAGAGAAGAGGAAAAGTCAAATCCAGAGGGAAAGGAGAGCGCAGGCCATTGGCCTGAGCGCAGGCCATTGGCCTGAGCGCAGGCCATTGGCCTGAGCGCAGGCCATTGGCCTGAGCGCAGGCCATTGGCCTGAGCGCAGGCCATTGGCCTGAGCGCAGGCCATTGGCCTGAGCGCAGGCCATTGGCCTGAGCGCAGGCCATTGGCCTGAGCGCAGGCCATTGGCCTGAGCGCAGGCCATTGGCCTGAGCGCAGGCCATTGGCCTGAGCGCAGGCCATTGGCCTGAGCGCAGGCCATTGGCCTGAGCGCAGGCCATTGGCCTGAGCGCAGGCCATTGGCCTGAGCGCAGGCCATTGGCCTGAGCGCAGGCCATTGGCCTGAGCGCAGGCCATTGGCCTGAGCGCAGGCCATTGGCCTGAGCGCAGGCCGGGCCTGCTGGTTTTATACCTACTGCTGGGAGTGAAAATGCTCCCTCTGATTGGTTGACAAGGCTGCTGGCATTGACAAACGGCTTCTGGTTGGTTGACAAGGCTGCTGGGTTTGCAAAGCTGCCTCTGGTTGGTTGACAAGGCATTCTTTGATTGACAAGGCATCTGACCCTCCCCTTTACCTCATAGCTCACCAATTAACCCATTAACCAACGCATAGCCAAACCACTTGAAGGATTACTGTTAATCTCTTTTCCTTAGGGTGTCCCTATTTTCAAAGGAGAAATGTTGGGGGGTATGGAGTTCTCCGACTCCCAAGCCGTCTGAAGGCAATCTTGTACACTGAAGGGTGTTTTTTTAAAAACATCTAGTGTTTTATTATGTTTTTATACATGATGGATGCCGCCCAGAGCGGCTGGGGCAACCCAGTCAGTTGTGTGGGGTATAAAGAATAAAATTATCATTATGGAATGGGGCGTCCCCGTGTCTCTGTGTGTGCGTGCTTGTGTAATGCACTTGGAGGGAAGAGCTGGCTGGAACTCTAAACAGAAGCAGCAGAACACACTGCAACAATTGGGTGCAGGTCCCATTTGTGACATACCACAGATGAAGTCCCCACTTTGAAACATTTACCATATAGAAATCCTCCTCCTCCTTTTGTGCTGACCTCTGTAAAAGCAGGAGACAAAAGGACCAGGAAGGAAAGAGGAAACGTTGCACAATCTGGAAGAGTGTGAAAGAAGGAAAGAGTGGTAAAGGAAATAAAGAAAACAAAAAACCTGAGATTAGGTGGGGGGGGGGGGAGAGAAGAGGAAAAGTCAAATCCAGAGGGAAAGGAGCGCGCAGGCCATTGGCCTGAGCGCAGGCCATTGGCCTGCTGGTTTTATACCTACTGCTGGGAGTGAAAATGCTCCCTCTGATTGGTTGACAAGGCTGCTGGCATTGACAAACGGCTTCTGGTTGGTTGACAAGGCTGCTGGGTTTGCAAAGCTGCCTCTGGTTGGTTGACAAGGCATTCTTTGATTGACAAGGCATCTGACCCTCCCCTTTACCTCATAGCTCACCAATTAACCCATTAACCAACGCATAGCCAAACCACTTGAAGGATTACTGTTAATCTCTTTTCCTTAGGGTGTCCCTATTTTCAAAGGAGAAATGTTGGGGGGTATGGAGTTCTCCGACTCCCAAGCCGTCTGAAGGCAATCTTGTACACTGAAGGGTGTTTTTTTAAAAACATCTAGTGTTTTATTATGTTTTTATACATGATGGATGCCGCCCAGAGCGGCTGGGGCAACCCAGTCAGTTGTGTGGGGTATAAAGAATAAAATTATCATTATGGAATGGGGCGTCCCCGTGTCTCTGTGTGTGCGTGCTTGTGTAATGCACTTGGAGGGAAGAGCTGGCTGGAACTCTAAACAGAAGCAGCAGAACACACTGCAACAATTGGGTGCAGGTCCCATTTGTGACATACCACAGATGAAGTCCCCACTTTGAAACATTTACCATATAGAAATCCTCCTCCTCCTTTTGTGCTGACCTCTGTAAAAGCAGGAGACAAAAGGACCAGGAAGGAAAGAGGAAACGTTGCACAATCTGGAAGAGTGTGAAAGAAGGAAAGAGTGGTAAAGGAAATAAAGAAAACAAAAAACCTGAGATTAGGTGGGGGGGGGGAGAGAAGAGGAAAAGTCAAATCCAGAGGGAAAGGAGCGCGCAGGCCATTGGCCTGAGCGCAGGCCATTGGCCTGAGCGCAGGCCATTGGCCTGAGCGCAGGCCATTGGCCTGAGCGCAGGCCATTGGCCTGAGCGCAGGCCATTGGCCTGAGCGCAGGCCATTGGCCTGAGCGCAGGCCATTGGCCTGAGCGCAGGCCATTGGCCTGAGCGCAGGCCATTGGCCTGAGCGCAGGCCATTGGCCTGAGCGCAGGCCATTGGCCTGAGCGCAGGCCATTGGCCTGAGCGCAGGCCATTGGCCTGAGCGCAGGCCATTGGCCTGAGCGCAGGCCATTGGCCTGAGCGCAGGCCGGGCCTGCTGGTTTTATACCTACTGCTGGGAGTGAAAATGCTCCCTCTGATTGGTTGACAAGGCTGCTGGCATTGACAAACGGCTTCTGGTTGGTTGACAAGGCTGCTGGGTTTGCAAAGCTGCCTCTGGTTGGTTGACAAGGCATTCTTTGATTGACAAGGCATCTGACCCTCCCCTTTACCTCATAGCTCACCAATTAACCCATTAACCAACGCATAGCCAAACCACTTGAAGGATTACTGTTAATCTCTTTTCCTTAGGGTGTCCCTATTTTCAAAGGAGAAATGTTGGGGGGTATGGAGTTCTCCGACTCCCAAGCCGTCTGAAGGCAATCTTGTACACTGAAGGGTGTTTTTTTAAAAACATCTAGTGTTTTATTATGTTTTTATACATGATGGATGCCGCCCAGAGCGGCTGGGGCAACCCAGTCAGTTGTGTGGGGTATAAAGAATAAAATTATCATTATGGAATGGGGCGTCCCCGTGTCTCTGTGTGTGCGTGCTTGTGTAATGCACTTGGAGGGAAGAGCTGGCTGGAACTCTAAACAGAAGCAGCAGAACACACTGCAACAATTGGGTGCAGGTCCCATTTGTGACATACCACAGATGAAGTCCCCACTTTGAAACATTTACCATATAGAAATCCTCCTCCTCCTTTTGTGCTGACCTCTGTAAAAGCAGGAGACAAAAGGACCAGGAAGGAAAGAGGAAACGTTGCACAATCTGGAAGAGTGTGAAAGAAGGAAAGAGTGGTAAAGGAAATAAAGAAAACAAAAAACCTGAGATTAGGTGGGGGGGGGGGGGAGAGAAGAGGAAAAGTCAAATCCAGAGGGAAAGGAGAGCGCAGGCCATTGGCCTGAGCGCAGGCCATTGGCCTGAGCGCAGGCCATTGGCCTGAGCGCAGGCCATTGGCCTGAGCGCAGGCCATTGGCCTGAGCGCAGGCCATTGGCCTGAGCGCAGGCCATTGGCCTGAGCGCAGGCCATTGGCCTGAGCGCAGGCCATTGGCCTGAGCGCAGGCCATTGGCCTGAGCGCAGGCCATTGGCCTGAGCGCAGGCCATTGGCCTGAGCGCAGGCCATTGGCCTGAGCGCAGGCCATTGGCCTGAGCGCAGGCCATTGGCCTGAGCGCAGGCCATTGGCCTGAGCGCAGGCCATTGGCCTGAGCGCAGGCCATTGGCCTGAGCGCAGGCCATTGGCCTGAGCGCAGGCCATTGGCCTGAGCGCAGGCCATTGGCCTGAGCGCAGGCCATTGGCCTGAGCGCAGGCCATTGGCCTGAGCGCAGGCCGGGCCTGCTGGTTTTATACCTACTGCTGGGAGTGAAAATGCTCCCTCTGATTGGTTGACAAGGCTGCTGGCATTGACAAACGGCTTCTGGTTGGTTGACAAGGCTGCTGGGTTTGCAAAGCTGCCTCTGGTTGGTTGACAAGGCATTCTTTGATTGACAAGGCATCTGACCCTCCCCTTTACCTCATAGCTCACCAATTAACCCATTAACCAACGCATAGCCAAACCACTTGAAGGATTACTGTTAATCTCTTTTCCTTAGGGTGTCCCTATTTTCAAAGGAGAAATGTTGGGGGGTATGGAGTTCTCCGACTCCCAAGCCGTCTGAAGGCAATCTTGTACACTGAAGGGTGTTTTTTTAAAAACATCTAGTGTTTTATTATGTTTTTATACATGATGGATGCCGCCCAGAGCGGCTGGGGCAACCCAGTCAGTTGTGTGGGGTATAAAGAATAAAATTATCATTATGGAATGGGGCGTCCCCGTGTCTCTGTGTGTGCGTGCTTGTGTAATGCACTTGGAGGGAAGAGCTGGCTGGAACTCTAAACAGAAGCAGCAGAACACACTGCAACAATTGGGTGCAGGTCCCATTTGTGACATACCACAGATGAAGTCCCCACTTTGAAACATTTACCATATAGAAATCCTCCTCCTCCTTTTGTGCTGACCTCTGTAAAAGCAGGAGACAAAAGGACCAGGAAGGAAAGAGGAAACGTTGCACAATCTGGAAGAGTGTGAAAGAAGGAAAGAGTGGTAAAGGAAATAAAGAAAACAAAAAACCTGAGATTAGGTGGGGGGGGGGAGAGAAGAGGAAAAGTCAAATCCAGAGGGAAAGGAGCGCGCAGGCCATTGGCCTGAGCGCAGGCCATTGGCCTGCTGGTTTTATACCTACTGCTGGGAGTGAAAATGCTCCCTCTGATTGGTTGACAAGGCTGCTGGCATTGACAAACGGCTTCTGGTTGGTTGACAAGGCTGCTGGGTTTGCAAAGCTGCCTCTGGTTGGTTGACAAGGCATTCTTTGATTGACAAGGCATCTGACCCTCCCCTTTACCTCATAGCTCACCAATTAACCCATAGCTCACCAATTAACCCATTAACCAACGCATAGCCAAACCACTTGAAGGATTACTGTTAATCTCTTTTCCTTAGGGTGTCCCTATTTTCAAAGGAGAAATGTTGGGGGGTATGGAGTTCTCCGACTCCCAAGCCGTCTGAAGGCAATCTTGTACACTGAAGGGTGTTTTTTTAAAAACATCTAGTGTTTTATTATGTTTTTATACATGATGGATGCCGCCCAGAGCGGCTGGGGCAACCCAGTCAGTTGTGTGGGGTATAAAGAATAAAATTATCATTATGGAATGGGGCGTCCCCGTGTCTCTGTGTGTGCGTGCTTGTGTAATGCACTTGGAGGGAAGAGCTGGCTGGAACTCTAAACAGAAGCAGCAGAACACACTGCAACAATTGGGTGCAGGTCCCATTTGTGACATACCACAGATGAAGTCCCCACTTTGAAACATTTACCATATAGAAATCCTCCTCCTCCTTTTGTGCTGACCTCTGTAAAAGCAGGAGACAAAAGGACCAGGAAGGAAAGAGGAAACGTTGCACAATCTGGAAGAGTGTGAAAGAAGGAAAGAGTGGTAAAGGAAATAAAGAAAACAAAAAACCTGAGATTAGGTGGGGGGGGGGGAGAGAAGAGGAAAAGTCAAATCCAGAGGGAAAGGAGCGCGCAGGCCATTGGCCTGAGCGCAGGCCATTGGCCTGCTGGTTTTATACCTACTGCTGGGAGTGAAAATGCTCCCTCTGATTGGTTGACAAGGCTGCTGGCATTGACAAACGGCTTCTGGTTGGTTGACAAGGCTGCTGGGTTTGCAAAGCTGCCTCTGGTTGGTTGACAAGGCATTCTTTGATTGACAAGGCATCTGACCCTCCCCTTTACCTCATAGCTCACCAATTAACCCATTAACCAACGCATAGCCAAACCACTTGAAGGATTACTGTTAATCTCTTTTCCTTAGGGTGTCCCTATTTTCAAAGGAGAAATGTTGGGGGGTATGGAGTTCTCCGACTCCCAAGCCGTCTGAAGGCAATCTTGTACACTGAAGGGTGTTTTTTTAAAAACATCTAGTGTTTTATTATGTTTTTATACATGATGGATGCCGCCCAGAGCGGCTGGGGCAACCCAGTCAGTTGTGTGGGGTATAAAGAATAAAATTATCATTATGGAATAAAATTATCATTATGGAATGGGGCGTCCCCGTGTCTCTGTGTGTGCGTGCTTGTGTAATGCACTTGGAGGGAAGAGCTGGCTGGAACTCTAAACAGAAGCAGCAGAACACACTGCAACAATTGGGTGCAGGTCCCATTTGTGACATACCACAGATGAAGTCCCCACTTTGAAACATTTACCATATAGAAATCCTCCTCCTCCTTTTGTGCTGACCTCTGTAAAAGCAGGAGACAAAAGGACCAGGAAGGAAAGAGGAAACGTTGCACAATCTGGAAGAGTGTGAAAGAAGGAAAGAGTGGTAAAGGAAATAAAGAAAACAAAAAACCTGAGATTAGGTGGGGGGGGGGAGAGAAGAGGAAAAGTCAAATCCAGAGGGAAAGGAGCGCGCAGGCCATTGGCCTGAGCGCAGGCCATTGGCCTGCTGGTTTTATACCTACTGCTGGGAGTGAAAATGCTCCCTCTGATTGGTTGACAAGGCTGCTGGCATTGACAAACGGCTTCTGGTTGGTTGACAAGGCTGCTGGGTTTGCAAAGCTGCCTCTGGTTGGTTGACAAGGCATTCTTTGATTGACAAGGCATCTGACCCTCCCCTTTACCTCATAGCTCACCAATTAACCCATTAACCAACGCATAGCCAAACCACTTGAAGGATTACTGTTAATCTCTTTTCCTTAGGGTGTCCCTATTTTCAAAGGAGAAATGTTGGGGGGTATGGAGTTCTCCGACTCCCAAGCCGTCTGAAGGCAATCTTGTACACTGAAGGGTGTTTTTTTAAAAACATCTAGTGTTTTATTATGTTTTTATACATGATGGATGCCGCCCAGAGCGGCTGGGGCAACCCAGTCAGTTGTGTGGGGTATAAAGAATAAAATTATCATTATGGAATGGGGCGTCCCCGTGTCTCTGTGTGTGCGTGCTTGTGTAATGCACTTGGAGGGAAGAGCTGGCTGGAACTCTAAACAGAAGCAGCAGAACACACTGCAACAATTGGGTGCAGGTCCCATTTGTGACATACCACAGATGAAGTCCCCACTTTGAAACATTTACCATATAGAAATCCTCCTCCTCCTTTTGTGCTGACCTCTGTAAAAGCAGGAGACAAAAGGACCAGGAAGGAAAGAGGAAACGTTGCACAATCTGGAAGAGTGTGAAAGAAGGAAAGAGTGGTAAAGGAAATAAAGAAAACAAAAAACCTGAGATTAGGTGGGGGGGGGGGAGAGAAGAGGAAAAGTCAAATCCAGAGGGAAAGGAGCGCGCAGGCCATTGGCCTGAGCGCAGGCCATTGGCCTGCTGGTTTTATACCTACTGCTGGGAGTGAAAATGCTCCCTCTGATTGGTTGACAAGGCTGCTGGCATTGACAAACGGCTTCTGGTTGGTTGACAAGGCTGCTGGGTTTGCAAAGCTGCCTCTGGTTGGTTGACAAGGCATTCTTTGATTGACAAGGCATCTGACCCTCCCCTTTACCTCATAGCTCACCAATTAACCCATTAACCAACGCATAGCCAAACCACTTGAAGGATTACTGTTAATCTCTTTTCCTTAGGGTGTCCCTATTTTCAAAGGAGAAATGTTGGGGGGTATGGAGTTCTCCGACTCCCAAGCCGTCTGAAGGCAATCTTGTACACTGAAGGGTGTTTTTTTAAAAACATGTAGTGTTTTATTATGTTTTTATACATGATGGATGCCGCCCAGAGCGGCTGGGGCAACCCAGTCAGTTGTGTGGGGTATAAAGAATAAAATTATCATTATGGAATGGGGCGTCCCCGTGTCTCTGTGTGTGCGTGCTTGTGTAATGCACTTGGAGGGAAGAGCTGGCTGGAACTCTAAACAGAAGCAGCAGAACACACTGCAACAATTGGGTGCAGGTCCCATTTGTGACATACCACAGATGAAGTCCCCACTTTGAAACATTTACCATATAGAAATCCTCCTCCTCCTTTTGTGCTGACCTCTGTAAAAGCAGGAGACAAAAGGACCAGGAAGGAAAGAGGAAACGTTGCACAATCTGGAAGAGTGTGAAAGAAGGAAAGAGTGGTAAAGGAAATAAAGAAAACAAAAAACCTGAGATTAGGTGGGGGGGGGGGAGAGAAGAGGAAAAGTCAAATCCAGAGGGAAAGGAGAGCGCAGGCCATTGGCCTGAGCGCAGGCCATTGGCCTGAGCGCAGGCCATTGGCCTGAGCGCAGGCCATTGGCCTGAGCGCAGGCCATTGGCCTGAGCGCAGGCCATTGGCCTGAGCGCAGGCCATTGGCCTGAGCGCAGGCCATTGGCCTGAGCGCAGGCCATTGGCCTGAGCGCAGGCCATTGGCCTGAGCGCAGGCCATTGGCCTGAGCGCAGGCCATTGGCCTGAGCGCAGGCCATTGGCCTGAGCGCAGGCCATTGGCCTGAGCGCAGGCCATTGGCCTGAGCGCAGGCCATTGGCCTGAGCGCAGGCCATTGGCCTGAGCGCAGGCCATTGGCCTGAGCGCAGGCCATTGGCCTGAGCGCAGGCCGGGCCTGCTGGTTTTATACCTACTGCTGGGAGTGAAAATGCTCCCTCTGATTGGTTGACAAGGCTGCTGGCATTGACAAACGGCTTCTGGTTGGTTGACAAGGCTGCTGGGTTTGCAAAGCTGCCTCTGGTTGGTTGACAAGGCATTCTTTGATTGACAAGGCATCTGACCCTCCCCTTTACCTCATAGCTCACCAATTAACCCATTAACCAACGCATAGCCAAACCACTTGAAGGATTACTGTTAATCTCTTTTCCTTAGGGTGTCCCTATTTTCAAAGGAGAAATGTTGGGGGGTATGGAGTTCTCCGACTCCCAAGCCGTCTGAAGGCAATCTTGTACACTGAAGGGTGTTTTTTTAAAAACATCTAGTGTTTTATTATGTTTTTATACATGATGGATGCCGCCCAGAGCGGCTGGGGCAACCCAGTCAGTTGTGTGGGGTATAAAGAATAAAATTATCATTATGGAATGGGGCGTCCCCGTGTCTCTGTGTGTGCGTGCTTGTGTAATGCACTTGGAGGGAAGAGCTGGCTGGAACTCTAAACAGAAGCAGCAGAACACACTGCAACAATTGGGTGCAGGTCCCATTTGTGACATACCACAGATGAAGTCCCCACTTTGAAACATTTACCATATAGAAATCCTCCTCCTCCTTTTGTGCTGACCTCTGTAAAAGCAGGAGACAAAAGGACCAGGAAGGAAAGAGGAAACGTTGCACAATCTGGAAGAGTGTGAAAGAAGGAAAGAGTGGTAAAGGAAATAAAGAAAACAAAAAACCTGAGATTAGGTGGGGGGGGGGGGAGAGAAGAGGAAAAGTCAAATCCAGAGGGAAAGGAGAGCGCAGGCCATTGGCCTGAGCGCAGGCCATTGGCCTGAGCGCAGGCCATTGGCCTGAGCGCAGGCCATTGGCCTGAGCGCAGGCCATTGGCCTGAGCGCAGGCCATTGGCCTGAGCGCAGGCCATTGGCCTGAGCGCAGGCCATTGGCCTGAGCGCAGGCCATTGGCCTGAGCGCAGGCCATTGGCCTGAGCGCAGGCCATTGGCCTGAGCGCAGGCCATTGGCCTGAGCGCAGGCCATTGGCCTGAGCGCAGGCCATTGGCCTGAGCGCAGGCCATTGGCCTGAGCGCAGGCCATTGGCCTGAGCGCAGGCCATTGGCCTGAGCGCAGGCCATTGGCCTGAGCGCAGGCCGGGCCTGCTGGTTTTATACCTACTGCTGGGAGTGAAAATGCTCCCTCTGATTGGTTGACAAGGCTGCTGGCATTGACAAACGGCTTCTGGTTGGTTGACAAGGCTGCTGGGTTTGCAAAGCTGCCTCTGGTTGGTTGACAAGGCATTCTTTGATTGACAAGGCATCTGACCCTCCCCTTTACCTCATAGCTCACCAATTAACCCATTAACCAACGCATAGCCAAACCACTTGAAGGATTACTGTTAATCTCTTTTCCTTAGGGTGTCCCTATTTTCAAAGGAGAAATGTTGGGGGGTATGGAGTTCTCCGACTCCCAAGCCGTCTGAAGGCAATCTTGTACACTGAAGGGTGTTTTTTTAAAAACATCTAGTGTTTTATTATGTTTTTATACATGATGGATGCCGCCCAGAGCGGCTGGGGCAACCCAGTCAGTTGTGTGGGGTATAAAGAATAAAATTATCATTATGGAATGGGGCGTCCCCGTGTCTCTGTGTGTGCGTGCTTGTGTAATGCACTTGGAGGGAAGAGCTGGCTGGAACTCTAAACAGAAGCAGCAGAACACACTGCAACAATTGGGTGCAGGTCCCATTTGTGACATACCACAGATGAAGTCCCCACTTTGAAACATTTACCATATAGAAATCCTCCTCCTCCTTTTGTGCTGACCTCTGTAAAAGCAGGAGACAAAAGGACCAGGAAGGAAAGAGGAAACGTTGCACAATCTGGAAGAGTGTGAAAGAAGGAAAGAGTGGTAAAGGAAATAAAGAAAACAAAAAACCTGAGATTAGGTGGGGGGGGGGGAGAGAAGAGGAAAAGTCAAATCCAGAGGGAAAGGAGCGCGCAGGCCATTGGCCTGAGCGCAGGCCATTGGCCTGAGCGCAGGCCATTGGCCTGAGCGCAGGCCATTGGCCTGAGCGCAGGCCATTGGCCTGAGCGCAGGCCATTGGCCTGAGCGCAGGCCATTGGCCTGAGCGCAGGCCATTGGCCTGAGCGCAGGCCATTGGCCTGAGCGCAGGCCATTGGCCTGAGCGCAGGCCATTGGCCTGAGCGCAGGCCATTGGCCTGAGCGCAGGCCATTGGCCTGAGCGCAGGCCATTGGCCTGAGCGCAGGCCATTGGCCTGAGCGCAGGCCATTGGCCTGAGCGCAGGCCATTGGCCTGAGCGCAGGCCGGGCCTGCTGGTTTTATACCTACTGCTGGGAGTGAAAATGCTCCCTCTGATTGGTTGACAAGGCTGCTGGCATTGACAAACGGCTTCTGGTTGGTTGACAAGGCTGCTGGGTTTGCAAAGCTGCCTCTGGTTGGTTGACAAGGCATTCTTTGATTGACAAGGCATCTGACCCTCCCCTTTACCTCATAGCTCACCAATTAACCCATTAACCAACGCATAGCCAAACCACTTGAAGGATTACTGTTAATCTCTTTTCCTTAGGGTGTCCCTATTTTCAAAGGAGAAATGTTGGGGGGTATGGAGTTCTCCGACTCCCAAGCCGTCTGAAGGCAATCTTGTACACTGAAGGGTGTTTTTTTAAAAACATCTAGTGTTTTATTATGTTTTTATACATGATGGATGCCGCCCAGAGCGGCTGGGGCAACCCAGTCAGTTGTGTGGGGTATAAAGAATAAAATTATCATTATGGAATGGGGCGTCCCCGTGTCTCTGTGTGTGCGTGCTTGTGTAATGCACTTGGAGGGAAGAGCTGGCTGGAACTCTAAACAGAAGCAGCAGAACACACTGCAACAATTGGGTGCAGGTCCCATTTGTGACATACCACAGATGAAGTCCCCACTTTGAAACATTTACCATATAGAAATCCTCCTCCTCCTTTTGTGCTGACCTCTGTAAAAGCAGGAGACAAAAGGACCAGGAAGGAAAGAGGAAACGTTGCACAATCTGGAAGAGTGTGAAAGAAGGAAAGAGTGGTAAAGGAAATAAAGAAAACAAAAAACCTGAGATTAGGTGGGGGGGGGGGGAGAGAAGAGGAAAAGTCAAATCCAGAGGGAAAGGAGCGCGCAGGCCATTGGCCTGAGCGCAGGCCATTGGCCTGCTGGTTTTATACCTACTGCTGGGAGTGAAAATGCTCCCTCTGATTGGTTGACAAGGCTGCTGGCATTGACAAACGGCTTCTGGTTGGTTGACAAGGCTGCTGGGTTTGCAAAGCTGCCTCTGGTTGGTTGACAAGGCATTCTTTGATTGACAAGGCATCTGACCCTCCCCTTTACCTCATAGCTCACCAATTAACCCATTAACCAACGCATAGCCAAACCACTTGAAGGATTACTGTTAATCTCTTTTCCTTAGGGTGTCCCTATTTTCAAAGGAGAAATGTTGGGGGGTATGGAGTTCTCCGACTCCCAAGCCGTCTGAAGGCAATCTTGTACACTGAAGGGTGTTTTTTTAAAAACATCTAGTGTTTTATTATGTTTTTATACATGATGGATGCCGCCCAGAGCGGCTGGGGCAACCCAGTCAGTTGTGTGGGGTATAAAGAATAAAATTATCATTATGGAATGGGGCGTCCCCGTGTCTCTGTGTGTGCGTGCTTGTGTAATGCACTTGGAGGGAAGAGCTGGCTGGAACTCTAAACAGAAGCAGCAGAACACACTGCAACAATTGGGTGCAGGTCCCATTTGTGACATACCACAGATGAAGTCCCCACTTTGAAACATTTACCATATAGAAATCCTCCTCCTCCTTTTGTGCTGACCTCTGTAAAAGCAGGAGACAAAAGGACCAGGAAGGAAAGAGGAAACGTTGCACAATCTGGAAGAGTGTGAAAGAAGGAAAGAGTGGTAAAGGAAATAAAGAAAACAAAAAACCTGAGATTAGGTGGGGGGGGGGGAGAGAAGAGGAAAAGTCAAATCCAGAGGGAAAGGAGAGCGCAGGCCATTGGCCTGAGCGCAGGCCATTGGCCTGCTGGTTTTATACCTACTGCTGGGAGTGAAAATGCTCCCTCTGATTGGTTGACAAGGCTGCTGGCATTGACAAACGGCTTCTGGTTGGTTGACAAGGCTGCTGGGTTTGCAAAGCTGCCTCTGGTTGGTTGACAAGGCATTCTTTGATTGACAAGGCATCTGACCCTCCCCTTTACCTCATAGCTCACCAATTAACCCATTAACCAACGCATAGCCAAACCACTTGAAGGATTACTGTTAATCTCTTTTCCTTAGGGTGTCCCTATTTTCAAAGGAGAAATGTTGGGGGGTATGGAGTTCTCCGACTCCCAAGCCGTCTGAAGGCAATCTTGTACACTGAAGGGTGTTTTTTTAAAAACATCTAGTGTTTTATTATGTTTTTATACATGATGGATGCCGCCCAGAGCGGCTGGGGCAACCCAGTCAGTTGTGTGGGGTATAAAGAATAAAATTATCATTATGGAATGGGGCGTCCCCGTGTCTCTGTGTGTGCGTGCTTGTGTAATGCACTTGGAGGGAAGAGCTGGCTGGAACTCTAAACAGAAGCAGCAGAACACACTGCAACAATTGGGTGCAGGTCCCATTTGTGACATACCACAGATGAAGTCCCCACTTTGAAACATTTACCATATAGAAATCCTCCTCCTCCTTTTGTGCTGACCTCTGTAAAAGCAGGAGACAAAAGGACCAGGAAGGAAAGAGGAAACGTTGCACAATCTGGAAGAGTGTGAAAGAAGGAAAGAGTGGTAAAGGAAATAAAGAAAACAAAAAACCTGAGATTAGGTGGGGGGGGGGGAGAGAAGAGGAAAAGTCAAATCCAGAGGGAAAGGAGCGCGCAGGCCATTGGCCTGAGCGCAGGCCATTGGCCTGCTGGTTTTATACCTACTGCTGGGAGTGAAAATGCTCCCTCTGATTGGTTGACAAGGCTGCTGGCATTGACAAACGGCTTCTGGTTGGTTGACAAGGCTGCTGGGTTTGCAAAGCTGCCTCTGGTTGGTTGACAAGGCATTCTTTGATTGACAAGGCATCTGACCCTCCCCTTTACCTCATAGCTCACCAATTAACCCATTAACCAACGCATAGCCAAACCACTTGAAGGATTACTGTTAATCTCTTTTCCTTAGGGTGTCCCTATTTTCAAAGGAGAAATGTTGGGGGGTATGGAGTTCTCCGACTCCCAAGCCGTCTGAAGGCAATCTTGTACACTGAAGGGTGTTTTTTTAAAAACATCTAGTGTTTTATTATGTTTTTATACATGATGGATGCCGCCCAGAGCGGCTGGGGCAACCCAGTCAGTTGTGTGGGGTATAAAGAATAAAATTATCATTATGGAATGGGGCGTCCCCGTGTCTCTGTGTGTGCGTGCTTGTGTAATGCACTTGGAGGGAAGAGCTGGCTGGAACTCTAAACAGAAGCAGCAGAACACACTGCAACAATTGGGTGCAGGTCCCATTTGTGACATACCACAGATGAAGTCCCCACTTTGAAACATTTACCATATAGAAATCCTCCTCCTCCTTTTGTGCTGACCTCTGTAAAAGCAGGAGACAAAAGGACCAGGAAGGAAAGAGGAAACGTTGCACAATCTGGAAGAGTGTGAAAGAAGGAAAGAGTGGTAAAGGAAATAAAGAAAACAAAAAACCTGAGATTAGGTGGGGGGGGGGAGAGAAGAGGAAAAGTCAAATCCAGAGGGAAAGGAGCGCGCAGGCCATTGGCCTGAGCGCAGGCCATTGGCCTGAGCGCAGGCCATTGGCCTGAGCGCAGGCCATTGGCCTGAGCGCAGGCCATTGGCCTGAGCGCAGGCCATTGGCCTGAGCGCAGGCCATTGGCCTGAGCGCAGGCCATTGGCCTGAGCGCAGGCCATTGGCCTGAGCGCAGGCCATTGGCCTGAGCGCAGGCCATTGGCCTGAGCGCAGGCCATTGGCCTGAGCGCAGGCCATTGGCCTGAGCGCAGGCCATTGGCCTGAGCGCAGGCCATTGGCCTGAGCGCAGGCCATTGGCCTGAGCGCAGGCCATTGGCCTGAGCGCAGGCCATTGGCCTGAGCGCAGGCCATTGGCCTGAGCGCAGGCCATTGGCCTGAGCGCAGGCCATTGGCCTGAGCGCAGGCCGGGCCTGCTGGTTTTATACCTACTGCTGGGAGTGAAAATGCTCCCTCTGATTGGTTGACAAGGCTGCTGGCATTGACAAACGGCTTCTGGTTGGTTGACAAGGCTGCTGGGTTTGCAAAGCTGCCTCTGGTTGGTTGACAAGGCATTCTTTGATTGACAAGGCATCTGACCCTCCCCTTTACCTCATAGCTCACCAATTAACCCATTAACCAACGCATAGCCAAACCACTTGAAGGATTACTGTTAATCTCTTTTCCTTAGGGTGTCCCTATTTTCAAAGGAGAAATGTTGGGGGGTATGGAGTTCTCCGACTCCCAAGCCGTCTGAAGGCAATCTTGTACACTGAAGGGTGTTTTTTTAAAAACATCTAGTGTTTTATTATGTTTTTATACATGATGGATGCCGCCCAGAGCGGCTGGGGCAACCCAGTCAGTTGTGTGGGGTATAAAGAATAAAATTATCATTATGGAATGGGGCGTCCCCGTGTCTCTGTGTGTGCGTGCTTGTGTAATGCACTTGGAGGGAAGAGCTGGCTGGAACTCTAAACAGAAGCAGCAGAACACACTGCAACAATTGGGTGCAGGTCCCATTTGTGACATACCACAGATGAAGTCCCCACTTTGAAACATTTACCATATAGAAATCCTCCTCCTCCTTTTGTGCTGACCTCTGTAAAAGCAGGAGACAAAAGGACCAGGAAGGAAAGAGGAAACGTTGCACAATCTGGAAGAGTGTGAAAGAAGGAAAGAGTGGTAAAGGAAATAAAGAAAACAAAAAACCTGAGATTAGGTGGGGGGGGGGAGAGAAGAGGAAAAGTCAAATCCAGAGGGAAAGGAGAGCGCAGGCCATTGGCCTGAGCGCAGGCCATTGGCCTGAGCGCAGGCCATTGGCCTGAGCGCAGGCCATTGGCCTGAGCGCAGGCCATTGGCCTGAGCGCAGGCCATTGGCCTGAGCGCAGGCCATTGGCCTGAGCGCAGGCCATTGGCCTGAGCGCAGGCCATTGGCCTGAGCGCAGGCCATTGGCCTGAGCGCAGGCCATTGGCCTGAGCGCAGGCCATTGGCCTGAGCGCAGGCCATTGGCCTGAGCGCAGGCCATTGGCCTGAGCGCAGGCCATTGGCCTGAGCGCAGGCCATTGGCCTGAGCGCAGGCCATTGGCCTGAGCGCAGGCCATTGGCCTGAGCGCAGGCCATTGGCCTGAGCGCAGGCCGGGCCTGCTGGTTTTATACCTACTGCTGGGAGTGAAAATGCTCCCTCTGATTGGTTGACAAGGCTGCTGGCATTGACAAACGGCTTCTGGTTGGTTGACAAGGCTGCTGGGTTTGCAAAGCTGCCTCTGGTTGGTTGACAAGGCATTCTTTGATTGACAAGGCATCTGACCCTCCCCTTTACCTCATAGCTCACCAATTAACCCATTAACCAACGCATAGCCAAACCACTTGAAGGATTACTGTTAATCTCTTTTCCTTAGGGTGTCCCTATTTTCAAAGGAGAAATGTTGGGGGGTATGGAGTTCTCCGACTCCCAAGCCGTCTGAAGGCAATCTTGTACACTGAAGGGTGTTTTTTTAAAAACATCTAGTGTTTTATTATGTTTTTATACATGATGGATGCCGCCCAGAGCGGCTGGGGCAACCCAGTCAGTTGTGTGGGGTATAAAGAATAAAATTATCATTATGGAATGGGGCGTCCCCGTGTCTCTGTGTGTGCGTGCTTGTGTAATGCACTTGGAGGGAAGAGCTGGCTGGAACTCTAAACAGAAGCAGCAGAACACACTGCAACAATTGGGTGCAGGTCCCATTTGTGACATACCACAGATGAAGTCCCCACTTTGAAACATTTACCATATAGAAATCCTCCTCCTCCTTTTGTGCTGACCTCTGTAAAAGCAGGAGACAAAAGGACCAGGAAGGAAAGAGGAAACGTTGCACAATCTGGAAGAGTGTGAAAGAAGGAAAGAGTGGTAAAGGAAATAAAGAAAACAAAAAACCTGAGATTAGGTGGGGGGGGGGAGAGAAGAGGAAAAGTCAAATCCAGAGGGAAAGGAGCGCGCAGGCCATTGGCCTGAGCGCAGGCCATTGGCCTGCTGGTTTTATACCTACTGCTGGGAGTGAAAATGCTCCCTCTGATTGGTTGACAAGGCTGCTGGCATTGACAAACGGCTTCTGGTTGGTTGACAAGGCTGCTGGGTTTGCAAAGCTGCCTCTGGTTGGTTGACAAGGCATTCTTTGATTGACAAGGCATCTGACCCTCCCCTTTACCTCATAGCTCACCAATTAACCCATTAACCAACGCATAGCCAAACCACTTGAAGGATTACTGTTAATCTCTTTTCCTTAGGGTGTCCCTATTTTCAAAGGAGAAATGTTGGGGGGTATGGAGTTCTCCGACTCCCAAGCCGTCTGAAGGCAATCTTGTACACTGAAGGGTGTTTTTTTAAAAACATCTAGTGTTTTATTATGTTTTTATACATGATGGATGCCGCCCAGAGCGGCTGGGGCAACCCAGTCAGTTGTGTGGGGTATAAAGAATAAAATTATCATTATGGAATGGGGCGTCCCCGTGTCTCTGTGTGTGCGTGCTTGTGTAATGCACTTGGAGGGAAGAGCTGGCTGGAACTCTAAACAGAAGCAGCAGAACACACTGCAACAATTGGGTGCAGGTCCCATTTGTGACATACCACAGATGAAGTCCCCACTTTGAAACATTTACCATATAGAAATCCTCCTCCTCCTTTTGTGCTGACCTCTGTAAAAGCAGGAGACAAAAGGACCAGGAAGGAAAGAGGAAACGTTGCACAATCTGGAAGAGTGTGAAAGAAGGAAAGAGTGGTAAAGGAAATAAAGAAAACAAAAAACCTGAGATTAGGTGGGGGGGGGGAGAGAAGAGGAAAAGTCAAATCCAGAGGGAAAGGAGCGCGCAGGCCATTGGCCTGAGCGCAGGCCATTGGCCTGCTGGTTTTATACCTACTGCTGGGAGTGAAAATGCTCCCTCTGATTGGTTGACAAGGCTGCTGGCATTGACAAACGGCTTCTGGTTGGTTGACAAGGCTGCTGTGTTTGCAAAGCTGCCTCTGGTTGGTTGACAAGGCATTCTTTGATTGACAAGGCATCTGACCCTCCCCTTTACCTCATAGCTCACCAATTAACCCATTAACCAACGCATAGCCAAACCACTTGAAGGATTACTGTTAATCTCTTTTCCTTAGGGTGTCCCTATTTTCAAAGGAGAAATGTTGGGGGGTATGGAGTTCTCCGACTCCCAAGCCGTCTGAAGGCAATCTTGTACACTGAAGGGTGTTTTTTTAAAAACATCTAGTGTTTTATTATGTTTTTATACATGATGGATGCCGCCCAGAGCGGCTGGGGCAACCCAGTCAGTTGTGTGGGGTATAAAGAATAAAATTATCATTATGGAATGGGGCGTCCCCGTGTCTCTGTGTGTGCGTGCTTGTGTAATGCACTTGGAGGGAAGAGCTGGCTGGAACTCTAAACAGAAGCAGCAGAACACACTGCAACAATTGGGTGCAGGTCCCATTTGTGACATACCACAGATGAAGTCCCCACTTTGAAACATTTACCATATAGAAATCCTCCTCCTCCTTTTGTGCTGACCTCTGTAAAAGCAGGAGACAAAAGGACCAGGAAGGAAAGAGGAAACGTTGCACAATCTGGAAGAGTGTGAAAGAAGGAAAGAGTGGTAAAGGAAATAAAGAAAACAAAAAACCTGAGATTAGGTGGGGGGGGGGAGAGAAGAGGAAAAGTCAAATCCAGAGGGAAAGGAGCGCGCAGGCCATTGGCCTGAGCGCAGGCCATTGGCCTGCTGGTTTTATACCTACTGCTGGGAGTGAAAATGCTCCCTCTGATTGGTTGACAAGGCTGCTGGCATTGACAAACGGCTTCTGGTTGGTTGACAAGGCTGCTGGGTTTGCAAAGCTGCCTCTGGTTGGTTGACAAGGCATTCTTTGATTGACAAGGCATCTGACCCTCCCCTTTACCTCATAGCTCACCAATTAACCCATTAACCAACGCATAGCCAAACCACTTGAAGGATTACTGTTAATCTCTTTTCCTTAGGGTGTCCCTATTTTCAAAGGAGAAATGTTGGGGGGTATGGAGTTCTCCGACTCCCAAGCCGTCTGAAGGCAATCTTGTACACTGAAGGGTGTTTTTTTAAAAACATCTAGTGTTTTATTATGTTTTTATACATGATGGATGCCGCCCAGAGCGGCTGGGGCAACCCAGTCAGTTGTGTGGGGTATAAAGAATAAAATTATCATTATGGAATGGGGCGTCCCCGTGTCTCTGTGTGTGCGTGCTTGTGTAATGCACTTGGAGGGAAGAGCTGGCTGGAACTCTAAACAGAAGCAGCAGAACACACTGCAACAATTGGGTGCAGGTCCCATTTGTGACATACCACAGATGAAGTCCCCACTTTGAAACATTTACCATATAGAAATCCTCCTCCTCCTTTTGTGCTGACCTCTGTAAAAGCAGGAGACAAAAGGACCAGGAAGGAAAGAGGAAACGTTGCACAATCTGGAAGAGTGTGAAAGAAGGAAAGAGTGGTAAAGGAAATAAAGAAAACAAAAAACCTGAGATTAGGTGGGGGGGGGGGAGAGAAGAGGAAAAGTCAAATCCAGAGGGAAAGGAGCGCGCAGGCCATTGGCCTGAGCGCAGGCCATTGGCCTGCTGGTTTTATACCTACTGCTGGGAGTGAAAATGCTCCCTCTGATTGGTTGACAAGGCTGCTGGCATTGACAAACGGCTTCTGGTTGGTTGACAAGGCTGCTGGGTTTGCAAAGCTGCCTCTGGTTGGTTGACAAGGCATTCTTTGATTGACAAGGCATCTGACCCTCCCCTTTACCTCATAGCTCACCAATTAACCCATTAACCAACGCATAGCCAAACCACTTGAAGGATTACTGTTAATCTCTTTTCCTTAGGGTGTCCCTATTTTCAAAGGAGAAATGTTGGGGGGTATGGAGTTCTCCGACTCCCAAGCCGTCTGAAGGCAATCTTGTACACTGAAGGGTGTTTTTTTAAAAACATCTAGTGTTTTATTATGTTTTTATACATGATGGATGCCGCCCAGAGCGGCTGGGGCAACCCAGTCAGTTGTGTGGGGTATAAAGAATAAAATTATCATTATGGAATGGGGCGTCCCCGTGTCTCTGTGTGTGCGTGCTTGTGTAATGCACTTGGAGGGAAGAGCTGGCTGGAACTCTAAACAGAAGCAGCAGAACACACTGCAACAATTGGGTGCAGGTCCCATTTGTGACATACCACAGATGAAGTCCCCACTTTGAAACATTTACCATATAGAAATCCTCCTCCTCCTTTTGTGCTGACCTCTGTAAAAGCAGGAGACAAAAGGACCAGGAAGGAAAGAGGAAACGTTGCACAATCTGGAAGAGTGTGAAAGAAGGAAAGAGTGGTAAAGGAAATAAAGAAAACAAAAAACCTGAGATTAGGTGGGGGGGGGGAGAGAAGAGGAAAAGTCAAATCCAGAGGGAAAGGAGCGCGCAGGCCATTGGCCTGAGCGCAGGCCATTGGCCTGCTGGTTTTATACCTACTGCTGGGAGTGAAAATGCTCCCTCTGATTGGTTGACAAGGCTGCTGGCATTGACAAACGGCTTCTGGTTGGTTGACAAGGCTGCTGGGTTTGCAAAGCTGCCTCTGGTTGGTTGACAAGGCATTCTTTGATTGACAAGGCATCTGACCCTCCCCTTTACCTCATAGCTCACCAATTAACCCATTAACCAACGCATAGCCAAACCACTTGAAGGATTACTGTTAATCTCTTTTCCTTAGGGTGTCCCTATTTTCAAAGGAGAAATGTTGGGGGGTATGGAGTTCTCCGACTCCCAAGCCGTCTGAAGGCAATCTTGTACACTGAAGGGTGTTTTTTTAAAAACATCTAGTGTTTTATTATGTTTTTATACATGATGGATGCCGCCCAGAGCGGCTGGGGCAACCCAGTCAGTTGTGTGGGGTATAAAGAATAAAATTATCATTATGGAATGGGGCGTCCCCGTGTCTCTGTGTGTGCGTGCTTGTGTAATGCACTTGGAGGGAAGAGCTGGCTGGAACTCTAAACAGAAGCAGCAGAACACACTGCAACAATTGGGTGCAGGTCCCATTTGTGACATACCACAGATGAAGTCCCCACTTTGAAACATTTACCATATAGAAATCCTCCTCCTCCTTTTGTGCTGACCTCTGTAAAAGCAGGAGACAAAAGGACCAGGAAGGAAAGAGGAAACGTTGCACAATCTGGAAGAGTGTGAAAGAAGGAAAGAGTGGTAAAGGAAATAAAGAAAACAAAAAACCTGAGATTAGGTGGGGGGGGGGGGAGAGAAGAGGAAAAGTCAAATCCAGAGGGAAAGGAGCGCGCAGGCCATTGGCCTGAGCGCAGGCCATTGGCCTGCTGGTTTTATACCTACTGCTGGGAGTGAAAATGCTCCCTCTGATTGGTTGACAAGGCTGCTGGCATTGACAAACGGCTTCTGGTTGGTTGACAAGGCTGCTGGGTTTGCAAAGCTGCCTCTGGTTGGTTGACAAGGCATTCTTTGATTGACAAGGCATCTGACCCTCCCCTTTACCTCATAGCTCACCAATTAACCCATTAACCAACGCATAGCCAAACCACTTGAAGGATTACTGTTAATCTCTTTTCCTTAGGGTGTCCCTATTTTCAAAGGAGAAATGTTGGGGGGTATGGAGTTCTCCGACTCCCAAGCCGTCTGAAGGCAATCTTGTACACTGAAGGGTGTTTTTTTAAAAACATCTAGTGTTTTATTATGTTTTTATACATGATGGATGCCGCCCAGAGCGGCTGGGGCAACCCAGTCAGTTGTGTGGGGTATAAAGAATAAAATTATCATTATGGAATGGGGCGTCCCCGTGTCTCTGTGTGTGCGTGCTTGTGTAATGCACTTGGAGGGAAGAGCTGGCTGGAACTCTAAACAGAAGCAGCAGAACACACTGCAACAATTGGGTGCAGGTCCCATTTGTGACATACCACAGATGAAGTCCCCACTTTGAAACATTTACCATATAGAAATCCTCCTCCTCCTTTTGTGCTGACCTCTGTAAAAGCAGGAGACAAAAGGACCAGGAAGGAAAGAGGAAACGTTGCACAATCTGGAAGAGTGTGAAAGAAGGAAAGAGTGGTAAAGGAAATAAAGAAAACAAAAAACCTGAGATTAGGTGGGGGGGGGGAGAGAAGAGGAAAAGTCAAATCCAGAGGGAAAGGAGAGCGCAGGCCATTGGCCTGAGCGCAGGCCATTGGCCTGAGCGCAGGCCATTGGCCTGAGCGCAGGCCATTGGCCTGAGCGCAGGCCATTGGCCTGAGCGCAGGCCATTGGCCTGAGCGCAGGCCATTGGCCTGAGCGCAGGCCATTGGCCTGAGCGCAGGCCATTGGCCTGAGCGCAGGCCATTGGCCTGAGCGCAGGCCATTGGCCTGAGCGCAGGCCATTGGCCTGAGCGCAGGCCATTGGCCTGAGCGCAGGCCATTGGCCTGAGCGCAGGCCATTGGCCTGAGCGCAGGCCATTGGCCTGAGCGCAGGCCATTGGCCTGAGCGCAGGCCATTGGCCTGAGCGCAGGCCATTGGCCTGAGCGCAGGCCATTGGCCTGAGCGCAGGCCATTGGCCTGAGCGCAGGCCATTGGCCTGAGCGCAGGCCATTGGCCTGAGCGCAGGCCATTGGCCTGAGCGCAGGCCATTGGCCTGAGCGCAGGCCATTGGCCTGAGCGCAGGCCGGGCCTGCTGGTTTTATACCTACTGCTGGGAGTGAAAATGCTCCCTCTGATTGGTTGACAAGGCTGCTGGCATTGACAACGGCTTCTGGTTGGTTGACAAGGCTGCTGGGTTTGCAAAGCTGCCTCTGGTTGGTTGACAAGGCATTCTTTGATTGACAAGGCATCTGACCCTCCCCTTTACCTCATAGCTCACCAATTTAACCCATTAACCAACGCATAGCCAAACCACTTGAAGGATTACTGTTAATCTCTTTTCCTTAGGGTGTCCCTATTTTCAAAGGAGAAATGTTGGGGGGTATGGAGTTCTCCGACTCCCAAGCCGTCTGAAGGCAATCTTGTACACTGAAGGGTGTTTTTTTAAAAACATGTAGTGTTTTATTATGTTTTTATACATGATGGATGCCGCCCAGAGCGGCTGGGCAACCCAGTCAGTTGTGTGGGGTATAAAGAATAAAATTATCATTATGGAATGGGGCGTCCCCGTGTCTCTGTGTGTGCGTGCTTGTGTAATGCACTTGGAGGGAAGAGCTGGCTGGAACTCTAAACAGAAGCAGCAGAACACACTGCAACAATTGGGTGCAGGTCCCATTTGTGACATACCACAGATGAAGTCCCCACTTTGAAACATTTACCATATAGAAATCCTCCTCCTCCTTTTGTGCTGACCTCTGTAAAAGCAGGAGACAAAAGGACCAGGAAGGAAAGAGGAAACGTTGCACAATCTGGAAGAGTGTGAAAGAAGGAAAGAGTGGTAAAGGAAATAAAGAAAACAAAAAACCTGAGATTAGGTGGGGGGGGGGGAGAGAAGAGGAAAAGTCAAAATCCAGAGGGAAAGGAGAGCGCAGGCCATTGGCCTGAGCGCAGGCCATTGGCCTGAGCGCAGGCCATTGGCCTGAGCGCAGGCCATTGGCCTGAGCGCAGGCCATTGGCCTGAGCGCAGGCCATTGGCCTGAGCGCAGGCCATTGGCCTGAGCGCAGGCCATTGGCCTGAGCGCAGGCCATTGGCCTGAGCGCAGGCCATTGGCCTGAGCGCAGGCCATTGGCCTGAGCGCAGGCATTGGCCTGAGCGCAGGCCATTGGCCTGAGCGCAGGCCATTGGCCTGAGCGCAGGCCATTGGCCTGAGCGCAGCCATTGGCCTGAGCGCAGGCCATTGGCCTGAGCGCAGGCCGGGCCTGCTGGTTTTATACCTACTGCTGGAGTGAAAATGCTCCTCTGATTGGTTTGACAAGGCTGCTGGCATTGACAAACGGCTTCTGGTTGGTTGACAAGGCTGCTGGGTTTGCAAAGCTGCCTCTGGTTGGTTGACAAGGCATTCTTTGATTGACAAGGCATCTGACCCTCCCCTTTACCTCATAGCTCACCAATTAACCCATTAACCAACGCATAGCCAAACCACTTGAAGGATTACTGTTAATCTCTTTTCCTTAGGGTGTCCCTATTTTCAAAGGAGAAATGTTGGGGGGTATGGAGTTCTCCGACTCCCAAGCCGTCTGAAGGCAATCTTGTACACTGAAGGTGTTTTTTAAAAACATCTAGTGTTTTATTATGTTTTTATACATGATGGATGCCGCCCAGAGCGGCTGGGGCAACCCAGTCAGTTGTGTGGGGTATAAAGAATAAAATTATCATTATGGAATGGGGCGTCCCCGTGTCTCTGTGTGTGCGTGCTTGTGTAATGCACTTGGAGGGAAGAGCTGGCTGGAACTCTAAACAGAAGCAGCAGAACACACTGCAACAATTGGTGCAGGTCCCATTTGTGACATACCACAGATGAAGTCCCCACTTTGAAACATTTACCATATAGAAATCTCCTCCTCCTTTTGTGCTGACCTCTGTAAAAGCAGGAGACAAAGGACCAGGAAGGAAAGAGGAAACGTTGCACAATCTGGAAGAGTGTGAAAGAAGGAAAGAGTGGTAAAGGAAATAAAGAAAACAAAAAACCTGAGATTAGGTGGGGGGGGGGAGAGAAGAGGAAAAGTCAAATCCAGAGGGAAAGGAGAGCGCAGGCCATTGGCCTGAGCGCAGGCCATTGGCCTGAGCGCAGGCCATTGGCCTGAGCGCAGGCCATTGGCCTGAGCGCAGGCCATTGGCCTGAGCGCAGGCATTGGCCTGAGCGCAGGCCATTTGGCCTGAGCGCAGGCCTTGGCCTGAGCGCAGGCCATTGGCCTGAGCGCAGGCCATTGGCCTGAGCGCAGGCCATTGGCCTGAGCGCAGGCCATTGGCCTGAGCGCAGGCCATTGGCCTGAGCGCAGGCATTGGCCTGAGCGCAGGCCATTGGCCTAGCGCAGCCATTGGCCTGAGCGCAGGCCATTGGCCTGAGCGCAGGCCATTGGCCTGAGCGCAGGCCATTGGCCTGAGCGCAGGCCATTGGCCTGAGCGCAGGCCATTGCCTGAGCGCAGGCCATTGGCCTGAGCGCAGGCCATTGGCCTGAGCGCAGGCCGGGCCTGCTGTTTTATACCTACTGCTGGGAGTGAAAATGGCTCCCTCTGATTGGTTGACAAGGCTGCTGGCATTGACAAACGGCTTCTGGTTGGGTTGACAAGGCTGCTGGGTTTGCAAAGCTGCCTCTGGTTGGTTGACAAGGCATTCTTTGATTGACAAGGCATCTGACCCTCCCCTTTACCTCATAGCTCACCAATTAACCCATTAACCAACGCATAGCCAAACACTTGAAGGATTACTGTTAATCTCTTTTCCTTAGGGTGTCCCTATTTTCAAAGGGAAATGTTGGGGGGTATGGAGTTCTCCGACTCCCAAGCCGTCTGAAGGCAATCTTGTACACTGAAGGGTGTTTTTTTTAAAAACATCTAGTGTTTTATTATGTTTTTATACATGATGGATGCCGCCCAGAGCGGCTGGGGCAACCCAGTCAGTTGTGTGGGGTATAAAGAATAAAATTATCATTATGGAATGGGGCGTACCCGTGGTCTCTGTGTGTGCGTGCTTGTGTAATGCACTTGGAGGGAAGAGCTGGCTGGAACTCTAAACAGAAGCAGCAGAAACACACTGCAACAGATTGGGTGCAGGTCCCATTTGTGACATACCACAGATGAAGTCCCCACTTTGAAACATTTACCATATAGAAATCCTCCTCCTCCTTTTGTGCTGACCTCTGTAAAAGCAGGAGACAAAAGGACAGGAAGGAAAGAGGAAACGTGCACAATCTGGAAGAGTGTGAAAGAAGGAAAGAGTGGTAAAGGAAATAAAGAAAACAAAAAACCTGAGATTAGGTGGGGGGGGGGGGAGAGAAGAGGAAAAGTCAAATCCAGAGGGAAAGGAGAGCGCAGGCCATTGGCCTGAGCGCAGGCCATTGGCCTGAGCGCAGGCCATTGGCCTGAGCGCAGGCCATTGGCCTGAGCGCAGGCCATTGGCCTGAGCGCAGGCCATTGGCCTGAGCGCAGGCCATTGGCCTGAGCGCAGGCCATTGGCCTGAGCGCAGGCCATTGGCCTGAGCGCAGGCCATTGGCTGAGCGCAGGCCATTGGCCTGAGCGCAGGCCATTGGCCTGAGCGCAGGCCATGGCCTGAGCGCAGGCCATTGGCCTGAGCGCAGGCATTGGGGCCTGAGCGCAGGCCATTGGCCTGAGCGCAGGCCATTGGCCTGAGCGCAGGCCGGGCCTGCTGGTTTTATACCTACTGCTGGGAGTGAAAATGCTCCTCTGATTGGTTGACAAGGCTGCTGGCATTGACAAACGGCTTCTGGTTGGTTGACAAGGCTGCTGGGTTTGCAAAGCTGCCTCTGGTTGGTTGACAAGGCATTCTTTGATTGACAAGGCATCTGACCCTCCCCTTTACCTCATAGCTCACCATTAACCATTAACCAACGCATAGCCAAACCACTTGAAGGATTACTGTTAATTCTCTTTTCCTTAGGGTGTCCCTATTTTCAAAGGAGAAATGTTGGGGGGTATGGAGTTCTCCGACTCCCAAGCCGTCTGAAGGCAATCTTGTACACTGAAGGGTGTTTTTTTAAAAACATCTAGTGTTTATTATGTTTTTATACATGATGGATGCCGCCCAGCGCGGCTGGGGCAACCCAGTCAGTTGTGTGGGGTATAAA
>NW_027554755.1:0-37995 GCF_964188315.1 Podarcis muralis
AATCAAAGAATGCCTTGTCAACCAACCAGAGGCAGCTTTGCAAACCCAGCAGCCTTGTCAACCAACCAGAAGCCGTTTGTCAATGCCAGCAGCCTTGTCAACCAACCAGAGGCAGCTTTGCAAAGCCAGCAGCCTTGTCAACCAACCAGAAGCCGTTTGTCAATGCCAGCAGCCTTGTCAACCAATCAGAGGCAGCTTTTTCACTCCCAGCAGTAGGTATAAAACCAGCAGGCCTGTCCTGCGCTCAGGCCATTGGCCTGCGCTCAGGCCATTGGCCTGCGCTCAGGCCATTGGCCTGCGCTCAGGCCATTGGCCTGCGCTCAGGCCATTGGCCGCCCAATTTCTCTCTCTCTTTTCCCTCTGGATTTGACTTTTCTTCTTCTCTCCCCCCCCCCCCCACCTAATCTCAGGTTTTTTGTTTTCTTTATTTCCTTTACCACTCTTTCCTTCTTTCACACTCTTCCAGATTGTGCAACGTTTCCTCTTTCTGTCCAGCTCCTTTGGTCTCATGCTTTTACAGTGGTCAGCCAAAAGGAGGAGGAGGATTTCTATATGGTAAATGCTTCAAAGTGGGGACTTCATCTGTGGTATGTCACAAATGGGACAAGCACCCAATTGTTGCAGTGTGTTCTGCTGCTTCTGTTTAGAGTTCCAGCCAGCTCTTCCCTCCAAGTGCATTACACAAGCACGCACACAAAGAGACACAGGGACGCCCCATTTCATAATGGTAATTTTATTCTTTATACTCCACACAACTCACTGGGTTGCCCCGGCCGCTCTGGGCGGCATCCATGATGTGTAAAAACATAATAAAAAACTAGACGTTTTTTTAAAAAAAACCCTTCACTGTACAGGATTGCCTTCAGACGGCTTGGGAGTCGGAGAACTCCATACCCCCCAACATTTCTCCTTTGAAAATAGGGACACCCTAAGGAAAAGAGATTAACAGGAATCCTTCAAGTGGTTTGGCTATGCGTTGGTTAATGGGTTAATTGGTGAGCTATGAGGTGAAGGGGAGGGTCCGATGCCTTGTCAATCAAAGAATGCCTTGTCAACCAACCAGAGGCAGCTTTGCAAACCCAGCAGCCTTGTCAACCAACCAGAAGCCGTTTGTCAATGCCAGCAGCCTTGTCAACCAACCAGAGGCAGCTTTGCAAAGCCAGCAGCCTTGTCAACCAACCAGAAGCCGTTTGTCAATGCCAGCAGCCTTGTCAACCAATCAGAGGCAGCTTTTTCACTCCCAGCAGTAGGTATAAAACCAGCAGGCCTGGCCGCCTGCGCTCAGGCCATTGGCCTGCGCTCAGGCCATTGGCCTGCGCTCAGGCCATTGGCCTGCGCTCAGGCCATTGGCCTGCGCTCAGGCCATTGGCCTGCGCTCAGGCCATTGGCCTGCGCTCAGGCCATTGGCCTGCGCTCAGGCCATTGGCCTGCGCTCAGGCCATTGGCCTGCGCTCAGGCCATTGGCCTGCGCTCAGGCCATTGGCCTGCGCTCAGGCCATTGGCCTGCGCTCAGGCCATTGGCCTGCGCTCAGGCCATTGGCCTGCGCTCAGGCCATTGGCCGCCCAATTTCTCTCTCTCTTTTCCCTCTGGATTTGACTTTTCTTCTTCTCTCCCCCCCCCCCACCTAATCTCAGGTTTTTTGTTTTCTTTATTTCCTTTACCACTCTTTCCTTCTTTCACACTCTTCCAGATTGTGCAACGTTTCCTCTTTCTGTCCAGCTCCTTTGGTCTCATGCTTTTACAGTGGTCAGCCAAAAGGAGGAGGAGGATTTCTATATGGTAAATGCTTCAAAGTGGGGACTTCATCTGTGGTATGTCACAAATGGGACAAGCACCCAATTGTTGCAGTGTGTTCTGCTGCTTCTGTTTAGAGTTCCAGCCAGCTCTTCCCTCCAAGTGCATTACACAAGCACGCACACACAGAGACACAGGGACGCCCCATTTCATAATGGTAATTTTATTCTTTATACTCCACACAACTCACTGGGTTAATAAAGAAAACAAAAAACCTGAGATTAGGTGGGGGGGGAGAGAAGAAGAAAAGTCAAATCCAGAGGGAAAAGAGAGAGAGAAATTGGGCGGCCAATGGCCTGAGCGCTCAGGCCATTGGCCTGCGCTCAGGCCATTGGCCGCCCAATTTCTCTCTCTCTTTTCCCTCTGGATTTGACTTTTCTTCTTCTCTCCCCCCCCCCCACCTAATCTCAGGTTTTTTGTTTTCTTTATTTCCTTTACCACTCTTTCCTTCTTTCACACTCTTCCAGATTGTGCAACGTTTCCTCTTTCTGTCCAGCTCCTTTGGTCTCATGCTTTTACAGTGGTCAGCCAAAAGGAGGAGGAGGATTTCTATATGGTAAATGCTTCAAAGTGGGGACTTCATCTGTGGTATGTCACAAATGGGACAAGCACCCAATTGTTGCAGTGTGTTCTGCTGCTTCTGTTTAGAGTTCCAGCCAGCTCTTCCCTCCAAGTGCATTACACAAGCACGCACACACAGAGACACAGGGACGCCCCATTTCATAATGGTAATTTTATTCTTTATACTCCACACAACTCACTGGGTTAATAAAGAAAACAAAAAACCTGAGATTAGGTGGGGGGGGGGGAGAGAAGAAGAAAAGTCAAATCCAGAGGGAAAAGAGAGAGAGAAATTGGGCGGCCAATGGCCTGAGCGCTCAGGCCATTGGCCTGCGCTCAGGCCATTGGCCGCCCAATTTCTCTCTCTCTTTTCCCTCTGGATTTGACTTTTCTTCTTCTCTCCCCCCCCCCCACCTAATCTCAGGTTTTTGTTTTCTTTATTTCCTTTACCACTCTTTCCTTCTTTCACACTCTTACAGATTGTGCAACGTTTCCTCTTTCTGTCCAGCTCCTTTGGTCTCATGCTTTTACAGTGGTCAGCCAAAAGGAGGAGGAGGATTTCTATATGGTAAATGCTTCAAAGTGGGGACTTCATCTGTGGTATGTCACAAATGGGACAAGCACCCAATTGTTGCAGTGTGTTCTGCTGCTTCTGTTTAGAGTTCCAGCCAGCTCTTCCCTCCAAGTGCATTACACAAGCACGCACACACAGAGACACAGGGACGCCCCATTTCATAATGGTAATTTTATTCTTTATACTCCACACAACTCACTGGGTTGCCCCGGCCGCTCTGGGCGGCATCCATGATGTGTAAAAACATAATAAAAAACTAGACGTTTTTTTAAAAAAAACCCTTCACTGTACAGGATTGCCTTCAGACGGCTTGGGAGTCGGAGAACTCCATACCCCCCAACATTTCTCCTTTGAAAATAGGGACACCCTAAGGAAAAGAGATTAACAGGAATCCTTCAAGTGGTTTGGCTATGCGTTGGTTAATGGGTTAATTGGTGAGCTATGAGGTGAAGGGGAGGGTCCGATGCCTTGTCAATCAAAGAATGCCTTGTCAACCAACCAGAGGCAGCTTTGCAAACCCAGCAGCCTTGTCAACCAACCAGAAGCCGTTTGTCAATGCCAGCAGCCTTGTCAACCAACCAGAGGCAGCTTTGCAAAGCCAGCAGCCTTGTCAACCAACCAGAAGCCGTTTGTCAATGCCAGCAGCCTTGTCAACCAATCAGAGGCAGCTTTTTCACTCCCAGCAGTAGGTATAAAACCAGCAGGCCATTGGCCTGCGCTCAGGCCATTGGCCTGCGCTCAGGCCATTGGCCTGCGCTCAGGCCATTGGCCGCCCAATTTCTCTCTCTCTTTTCCCTCTGGATTTGACTTTTCTTCTTCTCTCCCCCCCCCCCACCTAATCTCAGGTTTTTTGTTTTCTTTATTTCCTTTACCACTCTTTCCTTCTTTCACACTCTTCCAGATTGTGCAACGTTTCCTCTTTCTGTCCAGCTCCTTTGGTCTCATGCTTTTACAGTGGTCAGCCAAAAGGAGGAGGAGGATTTCTATATGGTAAATGCTTCAAAGTGGGGACTTCATCTGTGGTATGTCACAAATGGGACAAGCACCCAATTGTTGCAGTGTGTTCTGCTGCTTCTGTTTAGAGTTCCAGCCAGCTCTTCCCTCCAAGTGCATTACACAAGCACGCACACACAGAGACACAGGGACGCCCCATTTCATAATGGTAATTTTATTCTTTATACTCCACACAACTCACTGGGTTAATAAAGAAAACAAAAAACCTGAGATTAGGTGGGGGGGGGAGAGAAGAAGAAAAGTCAAATCCAGAGGGAAAAGAGAGAGAGAAATTGGGCGGCCAATGGCCTGAGCGCTCAGGCCATTGGCCTGCGCTCAGGCCATTGGCCGCCCAATTTCTCTCTCTCTTTTCCCTCTGGATTTGACTTTTCTTCTTCTCTCCCCCCCCCCCCACCTAATCTCAGGTTTTTTGTTTTCTTTATTTCCTTTACCACTCTTTCCTTCTTTCACACTCTTCCAGATTGTGCAACGTTTCCTCTTTCTGTCCAGCTCCTTTGGTCTCATGCTTTTACAGTGGTCAGCCAAAAGGAGGAGGAGGATTTCTATATGGTAAATGCTTCAAAGTGGGGACTTCATCTGTGGTATGTCACAAATGGGACAAGCACCCAATTGTTGCAGTGTGTTCTGCTGCTTCTGTTTAGAGTTCCAGCCAGCTCTTCCCTCCAAGTGCATTACACAAGCACGCACACACAGAGACACAGGGACGCCCCATTTCATAATGGTAATTTTATTCTTTATACTCCACACAACTCACTGGGTTAATAAAGAAAACAAAAAACCTGAGATTAGGTGGGGGGGGGGAGAGAAGAAGAAAAGTCAAATCCAGAGGGAAAAGAGAGAGAGAAATTGGGCGGCCAATGGCCTGAGCGCTCAGGCCATTGGCCTGCGCTCAGGCCATTGGCCGCCCAATTTCTCTCTCTCTTTTCCCTCTGGATTTGACTTTTCTTCTTCTCTCCCCCCCCCCCACCTAATCTCAGGTTTTTTGTTTTCTTTATTTCCTTTACCACTCTTTCCTTCTTTCACACTCTTACAGATTGTGCAACGTTTCCTCTTTCTGTCCAGCTCCTTTGGTCTCATGCTTTTACAGTGGTCAGCCAAAAGGAGGAGGAGGATTTCTATATGGTAAATGCTTCAAAGTGGGGACTTCATCTGTGGTATGTCACAAATGGGACAAGCACCCAATTGTTGCAGTGTGTTCTGCTGCTTCTGTTTAGAGTTCCAGCCAGCTCTTCCCTCCAAGTGCATTACACAAGCACGCACACACAGAGACACAGGGACGCCCCATTTCATAATGGTAATTTTATTCTTTATACTCCACACAACTCACTGGGTTGCCCCGGCCGCTCTGGGCGGCATCCATGATGTGTAAAAACATAATAAAAAACTAGACGTTTTTTTAAAAAAAACCCTTCACTGTACAGGATTGCCTTCAGACGGCTTGGGAGTCGGAGAACTCCATACCCCCCAACATTTCTCCTTTGAAAATAGGGACACCCTAAGGAAAAGAGATTAACAGGAATCCTTCAAGTGGTTTGGCTATGCGTTGGTTAATGGGTTAATTGGTGAGCTATGAGGTGAAGGGGAGGGTCCGATGCCTTGTCAATCAAAGAATGCCTTGTCAACCAACCAGAGGCAGCTTTGCAAACCCAGCAGCCTTGTCAACCAACCAGAAGCCGTTTGTCAATGCCAGCAGCCTTGTCAACCAACCAGAGGCAGCTTTGCAAAGCCAGCAGCCTTGTCAACCAACCAGAAGCCGTTTGTCAATGCCAGCAGCCTTGTCAACCAATCAGAGGCAGCTTTTTCACTCCCAGCAGTAGGTATAAAACCAGCAGGCCTGGCCTGCGCTCAGGCCATTGGCCTGCGCTCAGGCCATTGGCCTGCGCTCAGGCCATTGGCCTGCGCTCAGGCCATTGGCCTGCGCTCAGGCCATTGGCCTGCGCTCAGGCCATTGGCCTGCGCTCAGGCCATTGGCCTGCGCTCAGGCCATTGGCCTGCGCTCAGGCCATTGGCCTGCGCTCAGGCCATTGGCCTGCGCTCAGGCCATTGGCCTGCGCTCAGGCCATTGGCCTGCGCTCAGGCCATTGGCCTGCGCTCAGGCCATTGGCCTGCGCTCAGGCCATTGGCCTGCGCTCAGGCCATTGGCCTGCGCTCAGGCCATTGGCCTGCGCTCAGGCCATTGGCCTGCGCTCAGGCCATTGGCCGCCCAATTTCTCTCTCTCTTTTCCCTCTGGATTTGACTTTTCTTCTTCTCTCCCCCCCCCCCACCTAATCTCAGGTTTTTTGTTTTCTTTATTTCCTTTACCACTCTTTCCTTCTTTCACACTCTTCCAGATTGTGCAACGTTTCCTCTTTCTGTCCAGCTCCTTTGGTCTCATGCTTTTACAGTGGTCAGCCAAAAGGAGGAGGAGGATTTCTATATGGTAAATGCTTCAAAGTGGGGACTTCATCTGTGGTATGTCACAAATGGGACAAGCACCCAATTGTTGCAGTGTGTTCTGCTGCTTCTGTTTAGAGTTCCAGCCAGCTCTTCCCTCCAAGTGCATTACACAAGCACGCACACACAGAGACACAGGGACGCCCCATTTCATAATGGTAATTTTATTCTTTATACTCCACACAACTCACTGGGTTAATAAAGAAAACAAAAAACCTGAGATTAGGTGGGGGGGGGGAGAGAAGAAGAAAAGTCAAATCCAGAGGGAAAAGAGAGAGAGAAATTGGGCGGCCAATGGCCTGAGCGCTCAGGCCATTGGCCTGCGCGCTCAGGCCATTGGCCTGCGCTCAGGCCATTGGCCGCCCAATTTCTCTCTCTCTTTTCCCTCTGGATTTGACTTTTCTTCTTCTCTCCCCCCCCCCCCACCTAATCTCAGGTTTTTTGTTTTCTTTATTTCCTTTACCACTCTTTCCTTCTTTCACACTCTTCCAGATTGTGCAACGTTTCCTCTTTCTGTCCAGCTCCTTTGGTCTCATGCTTTTACAGTGGTCAGCCAAAAGGAGGAGGAGGATTTCTATATGGTAAATGCTTCAAAGTGGGGACTTCATCTGTGGTATGTCACAAATGGGACAAGCACCCAATTGTTGCAGTGTGTTCTGCTGCTTCTGTTTAGAGTTCCAGCCAGCTCTTCCCTCCAAGTGCATTACACAAGCACGCACACACAGAGACACAGGGACGCCCCATTTCATAATGGTAATTTTATTCTTTATACTCCACACAACTCACTGGGTTGCCCCGGCCGCTCTGGGCGGCATCCATGATGTGTAAAAACATAATAAAAAACTAGACGTTTTTTTAAAAAAAACCCTTCACTGTACAGGATTGCCTTCAGACGGCTTGGGAGTCGGAGAACTCCATACCCCCCAACATTTCTCCTTTGAAAATAGGGACACCCTAAGGAAAAGAGATTAACAGGAATCCTTCAAGTGGTTTGGCTATGCGTTGGTTAATGGGTTAATTGGTGAGCTATGAGGTGAAGGGGAGGGTCCGATGCCTTGTCAATCAAAGAATGCCTTGTCAACCAACCAGAGGCAGCTTTGCAAACCCAGCAGCCTTGTCAACCAACCAGAAGCCGTTTGTCAATGCCAGCAGCCTTGTCATCCAACCAGAGGCAGCTTTGCAAAGCCAGCAGCCTTGTCAACCAACCAGAAGCCGTTTGTCAATGCCAGCAGCCTTGTCAACCAATCAGAGGCAGCTTTTTCACTCCCAGCAGTAGGTATAAAACCAGCAGGCCATTGGCCTGCGCTCAGGCCATTGGCCTGCGCTCAGGCCATTGGCCGCCCAATTTCTCTCTCTCTTTTCCCTCTGGATTTGACTTTTCTTCTTCTCTCCCCCCCCCCCACCTAATCTCAGGTTTTTTGTTTTCTTTATTTCCTTTACCACTCTTTCCTTCTTTCACACTCTTCCAGATTGTGCAACGTTTCCTCTTTCTGTCCAGCTCCTTTGGTCTCATGCTTTTACAGTGGTCAGCCAAAAGGAGGAGGAGGATTTCTATATGGTAAATGCTTCAAAGTGGGGACTTCATCTGTGGTATGTCACAAATGGGACAAGCACCCAATTGTTGCAGTGTGTTCTGCTGCTTCTGTTTAGAGTTCCAGCCAGCTCTTCCCTCCAAGTGCATTACACAAGCACGCACACACAGAGACACAGGGACGCCCCATTTCATAATGGTAATTTTATTCTTTATACTCCACACAACTCACTGGGTTAATAAAGAAAACAAAAAACCTGAGATTAGGTGGGGGGGGGGAGAGAAGAAGAAAAGTCAAATCCAGAGGGAAAAGAGAGAGAGAAATTGGGCGGCCAATGGCCTGAGCGCTCAGGCCATTGGCCGCCCAATTTCTCTCTCTCTTTTCCCTCTGGATTTGACTTTTCTTCTTCTCTCCCCCCCCCCCACCTAATCTCAGGTTTTTTGTTTTCTTTATTAACCCAGTGAGTTGTGTGGAGTATAAAGAATAAAATCATCTGTGGTATGTCACAAATGGGACAAGCACCCAATTGTTGCCGTGTGTTCTGCTGCTTCTGTTTAGAGTTCCAGCCAGCTCTTCCCTCCAAGTGCATTACACAAGCACGCACACACAGAGACACAGGGACGCCCCATTTCATAATGGTAATTTTATTCTTTATACTCCACACAACTCACTGGGTTGCCCCGGCCGCTCTGGGCGGCATCCATGATGTGTAAAAACATAATAAAAAACTAGACGTTTTTTTAAAAAAAACCCTTCACTGTACAGGATTGCCTTCAGACGGCTTGGGAGTCGGAGAACTCCATACCCCCCAACATTTCTCCTTTGAAAATAGGGACACCCTAAGGAAAAGAGATTAACAGGAATCCTTCAAGTGGTTTGGCTATGCGTTGGTTAATGGGTTAATTGGTGAGCTATGAGGTGAAGGGGAGGGTCCGATGCCTTGTCAATCAAAGAATGCCTTGTCAACCAACCAGAGGCAGCTTTGCAAACCCAGCAGCCTTGTCAACCAACCAGAAGCCGTTTGTCAATGCCAGCAGCCTTGTCAACCAACCAGAGGCAGCTTTGCAAAGCCAGCAGCCTTGTCAACCAACCAGAAGCCGTTTGTCAATGCCAGCAGCCTTGTCAACCAATCAGAGGCAGCTTTTTCACTCCCAGCAGTAGGTATAAAACCAGCAGGCCTGGCCTGCGCTCAGGCCATTGGCCTGCGCTCAGGCCATTGGCCTGCGCTCAGGCCATTGGCCTGCGCTCAGGCCATTGGCCTGCGCTCAGGCCATTGGCCTGCGCTCAGGCCATTGGCCTGCGCTCAGGCCATTGGCCTGCGCTCAGGCCATTGGCCTGCGCTCAGGCCATTGGCCTGCGCTCAGGCCATTGGCCTGCGCTCAGGCCATTGGCCTGCGCTCAGGCCATTGGCCTGCGCTCAGGCCATTGGCCTGCGCTCAGGCCATTGGCCTGCGCTCAGGCCATTGGCCTGCGCTCAGGCCATTGGCCTGCGCTCAGGCCATTGGCCTGCGCTCAGGCCATTGGCCTGCGCTCAGGCCATTGGCCTGCGCTCAGGCCATTGGCCTGCGCTCAGGCCATTGGCCGCCCAATTTCTCTCTCTCTTTTCCCTCTGGATTTGACTTTTCTTCTTCTCTCCCCCCCCCCCCACCTAATCTCAGGTTTTTTGTTTTCTTTATTTCCTTTACCACTCTTTCCTTCTTTCACACTCTTCCAGATTGTGCAACGTTTCCTCTTTCTGTCCAGCTCCTTTGGTCTCATGCTTTTACAGTGGTCAGCCAAAAGGAGGAGGAGGATTTCTATATGGTAAATGCTTCAAAGTGGGGACTTCATCTGTGGTATGTCACAAATGGGACAAGCACCCAATTGTTGCCGTGTGTTCTGCTGCTTCTGTTTAGAGTTCCAGCCAGCTCTTCCCTCCAAGTGCATTACACAAGCACGCACACACAGAGACACAGGGACGCCCCATTTCATAATGGTAATTTTATTCTTTATACTCCACACAACTCACTGGGTTGCCCCGGCCGCTCTGGGCGGCATCCATGATGTGTAAAAACATAATAAAAAACTAGACGTTTTTTTAAAAAAAACCCTTCACTGTACAGGATTGCCTTCAGACGGCTTGGGAGTCGGAGAACTCCATACCCCCCAACATTTCTCCTTTGAAAATAGGGACACCCTAAGGAAAAGAGATTAACAGGAATCCTTCAAGTGGTTTGGCTATGCGTTGGTTAATGGGTTAATTGGTGAGCTATGAGGTGAAGGGGAGGGTCCGATGCCTTGTCAATCAAAGAATGCCTTGTCAACCAACCAGAGGCAGCTTTGCAAACCCAGCAGCCTTGTCAACCAACCAGAAGCCGTTTGTCAATGCCAGCAGCCTTGTCAACCAACCAGAGGCAGCTTTGCAAAGCCAGCAGCCTTGTCAACCAACCAGAAGCCGTTTGTCAATGCCAGCAGCCTTGTCAACCAATCAGAGGCAGCTTTTTCACTCCCAGCAGTAGGTATAAAACCAGCAGGCCTGGCCTGCGCTCAGGCCATTGGCCTGCGCTCAGGCCATTGGCCTGCGCTCAGGCCATTGGCCTGCGCTCAGGCCATTGGCCTGCGCTCAGGCCATTGGCCTGCGCTCAGGCCATTGGCCTGCGCTCAGGCCATTGGCCTGCGCTCAGGCCATTGGCCTGCGCTCAGGCCATTGGCCTGCGCTCAGGCCATTGGCCTGCGCTCAGGCCATTGGCCTGCGCTCAGGCCATTGGCCTGCGCTCAGGCCATTGGCCTGCGCTCAGGCCATTGGCCTGCGCTCAGGCCATTGGCCTGCGCTCAGGCCATTGGCCTGCGCTCAGGCCATTGGCCGCCCAATTTCTCTCTCTCTTTTCCCTCTGGATTTGACTTTTCTTCTTCTCTCCCCCCCCCCACCTAATCTCAGGTTTTTTGTTTTCTTTATTTCCTTTACCACTCTTTCCTTCTTTCACACTCTTCCAGATTGTGCAACGTTTCCTCTTTCTGTCCAGCTCCTTTGGTCTCATGCTTTTACAGTGGTCAGCCAAAAGGAGGAGGAGGATTTCTATATGGTAAATGCTTCAAAGTGGGGACTTCATCTGTGGTATGTCACAAATGGGACAAGCACCCAATTGTTGCCGTGTGTTCTGCTGCTTCTGTTTAGAGTTCCAGCCAGCTCTTCCCTCCAAGTGCATTACACAAGCACGCACACACAGAGACACAGGGACGCCCCATTTCATAATGGTAATTTTATTCTTTATACTCCACACAACTCACTGGGTTGCCCCGGCCGCTCTGGGCGGCATCCATGATGTGTAAAAACATAATAAAAAACTAGACGTTTTTTTAAAAAAAACCCTTCACTGTACAGGATTGCCTTCAGACGGCTTGGGAGTCGGAGAACTCCATACCCCCCAACATTTCTCCTTTGAAAATAGGGACACCCTAAGGAAAAGAGATTAACAGGAATCCTTCAAGTGGTTTGGCTATGCGTTGGTTAATGGGTTAATTGGTGAGCTATGAGGTGAAGGGGAGGGTCCGATGCCTTGTCAATCAAAGAATGCCTTGTCAACCAACCAGAGGCAGCTTTGCAAACCCAGCAGCCTTGTCAACCAACCAGAAGCCGTTTGTCAATGCCAGCAGCCTTGTCAACCAACCAGAGGCAGCTTTGCAAAGCCAGCAGCCTTGTCAACCAACCAGAAGCCGTTTGTCAATGCCAGCAGCCTTGTCAACCAATCAGAGGCAGCTTTTTCACTCCCAGCAGTAGGTATAAAACCAGCAGGCCTGGCCTGCGCTCAGGCCATTGGCCTGCGCTCAGGCCATTGGCCTGCGCTCAGGCCATTGGCCTGCGCTCAGGCCATTGGCCTGCGCTCAGGCCATTGGCCTGCGCTCAGGCCATTGGCCTGCGCTCAGGCCATTGGCCTGCGCTCAGGCCATTGGCCTGCGCTCAGGCCATTGGCCTGCGCTCAGGCCATTGGCCTGCGCTCAGGCCATTGGCCTGCGCTCAGGCCATTGGCCTGCGCTCAGGCCATTGGCCTGCGCTCAGGCCATTGGCCTGCGCTCAGGCCATTGGCCTGCGCTCAGGCCATTGGCCGCCCAATTTCTCTCTCTCTTTTCCCTCTGGATTTGACTTTTCTTCTTCTCTCCCCCCCCCCCACCTAATCTCAGGTTTTTTGTTTTCTTTATTTCCTTTACCACTCTTTCCTTCTTTCACACTCTTCCAGATTGTGCAACGTTTCCTCTTTCTGTCCAGCTCCTTTGGTCTCATGCTTTTACAGTGGTCAGCCAAAAGGAGGAGGAGGATTTCTATATGGTAAATGCTTCAAAGTGGGGACTTCATCTGTGGTATGTCACAAATGGGACAAGCACCCAATTGTTGCCGTGTGTTCTGCTGCTTCTGTTTAGAGTTCCAGCCAGCTCTTCCCTCCAAGTGCATTACACAAGCACGCACACACAGAGACACAGGGACGCCCCATTTCATAATGGTAATTTTATTCTTTATACTCCACACAACTCACTGGGTTGCCCCGGCCGCTCTGGGCGGCATCCATGATGTGTAAAAACATAATAAAAAACTAGACGTTTTTTTAAAAAAAACCCTTCACTGTACAGGATTGCCTTCAGACGGCTTGGGAGTCGGAGAACTCCATACCCCCCAACATTTCTCCTTTGAAAATAGGGACACCCTAAGGAAAAGAGATTAACAGGAATCCTTCAAGTGGTTTGGCTATGCGTTGGTTAATGGGTTAATTGGTGAGCTATGAGGTGAAGGGGAGGGTCCGATGCCTTGTCAATCAAAGAATGCCTTGTCAACCAACCAGAGGCAGCTTTGCAAACCCAGCAGCCTTGTCAACCAACCAGAAGCCGTTTGTCAATGCCAGCAGCCTTGTCAACCAACCAGAGGCAGCTTTGCAAAGCCAGCAGCCTTGTCAACCAACCAGAAGCCGTTTGTCAATGCCAGCAGCCTTGTCAACCAATCAGAGGCAGCTTTTTCACTCCCAGCAGTAGGTATAAAACCAGCAGGCCATTGGCCTGCGCTCAGGCCATTGGCCTGCGCTCAGGCCATTGGCCGCCCAATTTCTCTCTCTCTTTTCCCTCTGGATTTGACTTTTCTTCTTCTCTCCCCCCCCCCCACCTAATCTCAGGTTTTTTGTTTTCTTTATTTCCTTTACCACTCTTTCCTTCTTTCACACTCTTCCAGATTGTGCAACGTTTCCTCTTTCTGTCCAGCTCCTTTGGTCTCATGCTTTTACAGTGGTCAGCCAAAAGGAGGAGGAGGATTTCTATATGGTAAATGCTTCAAAGTGGGGACTTCATCTGTGGTATGTCACAAATGGGACAAGCACCCAATTGTTGCAGTGTGTTCTGCTGCTTCTGTTTAGAGTTCCAGCCAGCTCTTCCCTCCAAGTGCATTACACAAGCACGCACACACAGAGACACAGGGACGCCCCATTTCATAATGGTAATTTTATTCTTTATACTCCACACAACTCACTGGGTTAATAAAGAAAACAAAAAACCTGAGATTAGGTGGGGGGGGGGAGAGAAGAAGAAAAGTCAAATCCAGAGGGAAAAGAGAGAGAGAAATTGGGCGGCCAATGGCCTGAGCGCTCAGGCCATTGGCCTGCGCTCAGGCCATTGGCCGCCCAATTTCTCTCTCTCTTTTCCCTCTGGATTTGACTTTTCTTCTTCTCTCCCCCCCCCCCACCTAATCTCAGGTTTTTTGTTTTCTTTATTTCCTTTACCACTCTTTCCTTCTTTCACTCTCTTCCAGATTGTGCAACGTTTCCTCTTTCTGTCCAGCTCCTTTGGTCTCATGCTTTTACAGTGGTCAGCCAAAAGGAGGAGGAGGATTTCTATATGGTAAATGCTTCAAAGTGGGGACTTCATCTGTGGTATGTCACAAATGGGACAAGCACCCAATTGTTGCAGTGTGTTCTGCTGCTTCTGTTTAGAGTTCCAGCCAGCTCTTCCCTCCAAGTGCATTACACAAGCACGCACACACAGAGACACAGGGACGCCCCATTTCATAATGGTAATTTTATTCTTTATACTCCACACAACTCACTGGGTTAATAAAGAAAACAAAAAACCTGAGATTAGGTGGGGGGGGGGGAGAGAAGAAGAAAAGTCAAATCCAGAGGGAAAAGAGAGAGAGAAATTGGGCGGCCAATGGCCTGAGCGCTCAGGCCATTGGCCTGCGCGCTCAGGCCATTGGCCTGCGCTCAGGCCATTGGCCGCCCAATTTCTCTCTCTCTTTTCCCTCTGGATTTGACTTTTCTTCTTCTCTCCCCCCCCCCACCTAATCTCAGGTTTTTTGTTTTCTTTATTTCCTTTACCACTCTTTCCTTCTTTCACACTCTTACAGATTGTGCAACGTTTCCTCTTTCTGTCCAGCTCCTTTGGTCTCATGCTTTTACAGTGGTCAGCCAAAAGGAGGAGGAGGATTTCTATATGGTAAATGCTTCAAAGTGGGGACTTCATCTGTGGTATGTCACAAATGGGACAAGCACCCAATTGTTGCAGTGTGTTCTGCTGCTTCTGTTTAGAGTTCCAGCCAGCTCTTCCCTCCAAGTGCATTACACAAGCACGCACACACAGAGACACAGGGACGCCCCATTTCATAATGGTAATTTTATTCTTTATACTCCACACAACTCACTGGGTTGCCCCGGCCGCTCTGGGCGGCATCCATGATGTGTAAAAACATAATAAAAAACTAGACGTTTTTTTAAAAAAAACCCTTCACTGTACAGGATTGCCTTCAGACGGCTTGGGAGTCGGAGAACTCCATACCCCCCAACATTTCTCCTTTGAAAATAGGGACACCCTAAGGAAAAGAGATTAACAGGAATCCTTCAAGTGGTTTGGCTATGCGTTGGTTAATGGGTTAATTGGTGAGCTATGAGGTGAAGGGGAGGGTCCGATGCCTTGTCAATCAAAGAATGCCTTGTCAACCAACCAGAGGCAGCTTTGCAAACCCAGCAGCCTTGTCAACCAACCAGAAGCCGTTTGTCAATGCCAGCAGCCTTGTCAACCAACCAGAGGCAGCTTTGCAAAGCCAGCAGCCTTGTCAACCAACCAGAAGCCGTTTGTCAATGCCAGCAGCCTTGTCAACCAATCAGAGGCAGCTTTTTCACTCCCAGCAGTAGGTATAAAACCAGCAGGCCTGGCCTGCGCTCAGGCCATTGGCCTGCGCTCAGGCCATTGGCCTGCGCTCAGGCCATTGGCCTGCGCTCAGGCCATTGGCCTGCGCTCAGGCCATTGGCCTGCGCTCAGGCCATTGGCCTGCGCTCAGGCCATTGGCCTGCGCTCAGGCCATTGGCCTGCGCTCAGGCCATTGGCCTGCGCTCAGGCCATTGGCCTGCGCTCAGGCCATTGGCCTGCGCTCAGGCCATTGGCCTGCGCTCAGGCCATTGGCCTGCGCTCAGGCCATTGGCCTGCGCTCAGGCCATTGGCCTGCGCTCAGGCCATTGGCCTGCGCTCAGGCCATTGGCCTGCGCTCAGGCCATTGGCCTGCGCTCAGGCCATTGGCCTGCGCTCAGGCCATTGGCCTGCGCTCAGGCCATTGGCCTGCGCTCAGGCCATTGGCCTGCGCTCAGGCCATTGGCCTGCGCTCAGGCCATTGGCCGCCCAATTTCTCTCTCTCTTTTCCCTCTGGATTTGACTTTTCTTCTTCTCTCCCCCCCCCCCACCTAATCTCAGGTTTTTTGTTTTCTTTATTTCCTTTACCACTCTTTCCTTCTTTCACACTCTTCCAGATTGTGCAACGTTTCCTCTTTCTGTCCAGCTCCTTTGGTCTCATGCTTTTACAGTGGTCAGCCAAAAGGAGGAGGAGGATTTCTATATGGTAAATGCTTCAAAGTGGGGACTTCATCTGTGGTATGTCACAAATGGGACAAGCACCCAATTGTTGCAGTGTGTTCTGCTGCTTCTGTTTAGAGTTCCAGCCAGCTCTTCCCTCCAAGTGCATTACACAAGCACGCACACACAGAGACACAGGGACGCCCCATTTCATAATGGTAATTTTATTCTTTATACTCCACACAACTCACTGGGTTAATAAAGAAAACAAAAAACCTGAGATTAGGTGGGGGGGGGGAGAGAAGAAGAAAAGTCAAATCCAGAGGGAAAAGAGAGAGAGAAATTGGGCGGCCAATGGCCTGAGCGCTCAGGCCATTGGCCTGCGCGCTCAGGCCATTGGCCTGCGCTCAGGCCATTGGCCGCCCAATTTCTCTCTCTCTTTTCCCTCTGGATTTGACTTTTCTTCTTCTCTCCCCCCCCCCCACCTAATCTCAGGTTTTTTGTTTTCTTTATTTCCTTTACCACTCTTTCCTTCTTTCACACTCTTCCAGATTGTGCAACGTTTCCTCTTTCTGTCCAGCTCCTTTGGTCTCATGCTTTTACAGTGGTCAGCCAAAAGGAGGAGGAGGATTTCTATATGGTAAATGCTTCAAAGTGGGGACTTCATCTGTGGTATGTCACAAATGGGACAAGCACCCAATTGTTGCAGTGTGTTCTGCTGCTTCTGTTTAGAGTTCCAGCCAGCTCTTCCCTCCAAGTGCATTACACAAGCACGCACACACAGAGACACAGGGACGCCCCATTTCATAATGGTAATTTTATTCTTTATACTCCACACAACTCACTGGGTTGCCCCGGCCGCTCTGGGCGGCATCCATGATGTGTAAAAACATAATAAAAAACTAGACGTTTTTTTAAAAAAAACCCTTCACTGTACAGGATTGCCTTCAGACGGCTTGGGAGTCGGAGAACTCCATACCCCCCAACATTTCTCCTTTGAAAATAGGGACACCCTAAGGAAAAGAGATTAACAGGAATCCTTCAAGTGGTTTGGCTATGCGTTGGTTAATGGGTTAATTGGTGAGCTATGAGGTGAAGGGGAGGGTCCGATGCCTTGTCAATCAAAGAATGCCTTGTCAACCAACCAGAGGCAGCTTTGCAAACCCAGCAGCCTTGTCAACCAACCAGAAGCCGTTTGTCAATGCCAGCAGCCTTGTCAACCAACCAGAGGCAGCTTTGCAAAGCCAGCAGCCTTGTCAACCAACCAGAAGCCGTTTGTCAATGCCAGCAGCCTTGTCAACCAATCAGAGGCAGCTTTTTCACTCCCAGCAGTAGGTATAAAACCAGCAGGCCATTGGCCTGCGCGCTCAGGCCATTGGCCTGCGCTCAGGCCATTGGCCGCCCAATTTCTCTCTCTCTTTTCCCTCTGGATTTGACTTTTCTTCTTCTCTCCCCCCCCCCCCACCTAATCTCAGGTTTTTTGTTTTCTTTATTTCCTTTACCACTCTTTCCTTCTTTCACACTCTTACAGATTGTGCAACGTTTCCTCTTTCTGTCCAGCTCCTTTGGTCTCATGCTTTTACAGTGGTCAGCCAAAAGGAGGAGGAGGATTTCTATATGGTAAATGCTTCAAAGTGGGGACTTCATCTGTGGTATGTCACAAATGGGACAAGCACCCAATTGTTGCAGTGTGTTCTGCTGCTTCTGTTTAGAGTTCCAGCCAGCTCTTCCCTCCAAGTGCATTACACAAGCACGCACACACAGAGACACAGGGACGCCCCATTTCATAATGGTAATTTTATTCTTTATACTCCACACAACTCACTGGGTTGCCCCGGCCGCTCTGGGCGGCATCCATGATGTGTAAAAACATAATAAAAAACTAGACGTTTTTTTAAAAAAAACCCTTCACTGTACAGGATTGCCTTCAGACGGCTTGGGAGTCGGAGAACTCCATACCCCCCAACATTTCTCCTTTGAAAATAGGGACACCCTAAGGAAAAGAGATTAACAGGAATCCTTCAAGTGGTTTGGCTATGCGTTGGTTAATGGGTTAATTGGTGAGCTATGAGGTGAAGGGGAGGGTCCGATGCCTTGTCAATCAAAGAATGCCTTGTCAACCAACCAGAGGCAGCTTTGCAAACCCAGCAGCCTTGTCAACCAACCAGAAGCCGTTTGTCAATGCCAGCAGCCTTGTCAACCAACCAGAGGCAGCTTTGCAAAGCCAGCAGCCTTGTCAACCAACCAGAAGCCGTTTGTCAATGCCAGCAGCCTTGTCAACCAATCAGAGGCAGCTTTTTCACTCCCAGCAGTAGGTATAAAACCAGCAGGCCTGGCCTGCGCTCAGGCCATTGGCCTGCGCTCAGGCCATTGGCCTGCGCTCAGGCCATTGGCCTGCGCTCAGGCCATTGGCCTGCGCTCAGGCCATTGGCCTGCGCTCAGGCCATTGGCCTGCGCTCAGGCCATTGGCCTGCGCTCAGGCCATTGGCCTGCGCTCAGGCCATTGGCCTGCGCTCAGGCCATTGGCCTGCGCTCAGGCCATTGGCCTGCGCTCAGGCCATTGGCCTGCGCTCAGGCCATTGGCCTGCGCTCAGGCCATTGGCCTGCGCTCAGGCCATTGGCCTGCGCTCAGGCCATTGGCCTGCGCTCAGGCCATTGGCCTGCGCTCAGGCCATTGGCCTGCGCTCAGGCCATTGGCCTGCGCTCAGGCCATTGGCCGCCCAATTTCTCTCTCTCTTTTCCCTCTGGATTTGACTTTTCTTCTTCTCTCCCCCCCCCCCACCTAATCTCAGGTTTTTTGTTTTCTTTATTTCCTTTACCACTCTTTCCTTCTTTCACACTCTTCCAGATTGTGCAACGTTTCCTCTTTCTGTCCAGCTCCTTTGGTCTCATGCTTTTACAGTGGTCAGCCAAAAGGAGGAGGAGGATTTCTATATGGTAAATGCTTCAAAGTGGGGACTTCATCTGTGGTATGTCACAAATGGGACAAGCACCCAATTGTTGCAGTGTGTTCTGCTGCTTCTGTTTAGAGTTCCAGCCAGCTCTTCCCTCCAAGTGCATTACACAAGCACGCACACACAGAGACACAGGGACGCCCCATTTCATAATGGTAATTTTATTCTTTATACTCCACACAACTCACTGGGTTAATAAAGAAAACAAAAAACCTGAGATTAGGTGGGGGGGGGGAGAGAAGAAGAAAAGTCAAATCCAGAGGGAAAAGAGAGAGAGAAATTGGGCGGCCAATGGCCTGAGCGCTCAGGCCATTGGCCTGCGCGCTCATGCCATTGGCCTGCGCTCAGGCCATTGGCCGCCCAATTTCTCTCTCTCTTTTCCCTCTGGATTTGACTTTTCTTCTTCTCTCCCCCCCCCCCCACCTAATCTCAGGTTTTTTGTTTTCTTTATTTCCTTTACCACTCTTTCCTTCTTTCACACTCTTCCAGATTGTGCAACGTTTCCTCTTTCTGTCCAGCTCCTTTGGTCTCATGCTTTTACAGTGGTCAGCCAAAAGGAGGAGGAGGATTTCTATATGGTAAATGCTTCAAAGTGGGGACTTCATCTGTGGTATGTCACAAATGGGACAAGCACCCAATTGTTGCAGTGTGTTCTGCTGCTTCTGTTTAGAGTTCCAGCCAGCTCTTCCCTCCAAGTGCATTACACAAGCACGCACACACAGAGACACAGGGACGCCCCATTTCATAATGGTAATTTTATTCTTTATACTCCACACAACTCACTGGGTTGCCCCGGCCGCTCTGGGCGGCATCCATGATGTGTAAAAACATAATAAAAAACTAGACGTTTTTTTAAAAAAAACCCTTCACTGTACAGGATTGCCTTCAGACGGCTTGGGAGTCGGAGAACTCCATACCCCCCAACATTTCTCCTTTGAAAATAGGGACACCCTAAGGAAAAGAGATTAACAGGAATCCTTCAAGTGGTTTGGCTATGCGTTGGTTAATGGGTTAATTGGTGAGCTATGAGGTGAAGGGGAGGGTCCGATGCCTTGTCAATCAAAGAATGCCTTGTCAACCAACCAGAGGCAGCTTTGCAAACCCAGCAGCCTTGTCAACCAACCAGAAGCCGTTTGTCAATGCCAGCAGCCTTGTCAACCAACCAGAGGCAGCTTTGCAAAGCCAGCAGCCTTGTCAACCAACCAGAAGCCGTTTGTCAATGCCAGCAGCCTTGTCAACCAATCAGAGGCAGCTTTTTCACTCCCAGCAGTAGGTATAAAACCAGCAGGCCATTGGCCTGCGCTCAGGCCATTGGCCTGCGCTCAGGCCATTGGCCGCCCAATTTCTCTCTCTCTTTTCCCTCTGGATTTGACTTTTCTTCTTCTCTCCCCCCCCCCCACCTAATCTCAGGTTTTTTGTTTTCTTTATTTCCTTTACCACTCTTTCCTTCTTTCACACTCTTCCAGATTGTGCAACGTTTCCTCTTTCTGTCCAGCTCCTTTGGTCTCATGCTTTTACAGTGGTCAGCCAAAAGGAGGAGGAGGATTTCTATATGGTAAATGCTTCAAAGTGGGGACTTCATCTGTGGTATGTCACAAATGGGACAAGCACCCAATTGTTGCAGTGTGTTCTGCTGCTTCTGTTTAGAGTTCCAGCCAGCTCTTCCCTCCAAGTGCATTACACAAGCACGCACACACAGAGACACAGGGACGCCCCATTTCATAATGGTAATTTTATTCTTTATACTCCACACAACTCACTGGGTTAATAAAGAAAACAAAAAACCTGAGATTAGGTGGGGGGGGGGAGAGAAGAAGAAAAGTCAAATCCAGAGGGAAAAGAGAGAGAGAAATTGGGCGGCCAATGGCCTGAGCGCTCAGGCCATTGGCCGCCCAATTTCTCTCTCTCTTTTCCCTCTGGATTTGACTTTTCTTCTTCTCTCCCCCCCCCCCACCTAATCTCAGGTTTTTTGTTTTCTTTATTAACCCAGTGAGTTGTGTGGAGTATAAAGAATAAAATCATCTGTGGTATGTCACAAATGGGACAAGCACCCAATTGTTGCCGTGTGTTCTGCTGCTTCTGTTTAGAGTTCCAGCCAGCTCTTCCCTCCAAGTGCATTACACAAGCACGCACACACAGAGACACAGGGACGCCCCATTTCATAATGGTAATTTTATTCTTTATACTCCACACAACTCACTGGGTTGCCCCGGCCGCTCTGGGCGGCATCCATGATGTGTAAAAACATAATAAAAAACTAGACGTTTTTTTAAAAAAAACCCTTCACTGTACAGGATTGCCTTCAGACGGCTTGGGAGTCGGAGAACTCCATACCCCCCAACATTTCTCCTTTGAAAATAGGGACACCCTAAGGAAAAGAGATTAACAGGAATCCTTCAAGTGGTTTGGCTATGCGTTGGTTAATGGGTTAATTGGTGAGCTATGAGGTGAAGGGGAGGGTCCGATGCCTTGTCAATCAAAGAATGCCTTGTCAACCAACCAGAGGCAGCTTTGCAAACCCAGCAGCCTTGTCAACCAACCAGAAGCCGTTTGTCAATGCCAGCAGCCTTGTCAACCAACCAGAGGCAGCTTTGCAAAGCCAGCAGCCTTGTCAACCAACCAGAAGCCGTTTGTCAATGCCAGCAGCCTTGTCAACCAATCAGAGGCAGCTTTTTCACTCCCAGCAGTAGGTATAAAACCAGCAGGCCTGGCCTGCGCTCAGGCCATTGGCCTGCGCTCAGGCCATTGGCCTGCGCTCAGGCCATTGGCCTGCGCTCAGGCCATTGGCCTGCGCTCAGGCCATTGGCCTGCGCTCAGGCCATTGGCCTGCGCTCAGGCCATTGGCCTGCGCTCAGGCCATTGGCCTGCGCTCAGGCCATTGGCCTGCGCTCAGGCCATTGGCCTGCGCTCAGGCCATTGGCCTGCGCTCAGGCCATTGGCCTGCGCTCAGGCCATTGGCCTGCGCTCAGGCCATTGGCCTGCGCTCAGGCCATTGGCCTGCGCTCAGGCCATTGGCCTGCGCTCAGGCCATTGGCCTGCGCTCAGGCCATTGGCCTGCGCTCAGGCCATTGGCCTGCGCTCAGGCCATTGGCCTGCGCTCAGGCCATTGGCCGCCCAATTTCTCTCTCTCTTTTCCCTCTGGATTTGACTTTTCTTCTTCTCTCCCCCCCCCCCACCTAATCTCAGGTTTTTTGTTTTCTTTATTTCCTTTACCACTCTTTCCTTCTTTCACACTCTTCCAGATTGTGCAACGTTTCCTCTTTCTGTCCAGCTCCTTTGGTCTCATGCTTTTACAGTGGTCAGCCAAAAGGAGGAGGAGGATTTCTATATGGTAAATGCTTCAAAGTGGGGACTTCATCTGTGGTATGTCACAAATGGGACAAGCACCCAATTGTTGCCGTGTGTTCTGCTGCTTCTGTTTAGAGTTCCAGCCAGCTCTTCCCTCCAAGTGCATTACACAAGCACGCACACACAGAGACACAGGGACGCCCCATTTCATAATGGTAATTTTATTCTTTATACTCCACACAACTCACTGGGTTGCCCCGGCCGCTCTGGGCGGCATCCATGATGTGTAAAAACATAATAAAAAACTAGACGTTTTTTTAAAAAAAACCCTTCACTGTACAGGATTGCCTTCAGACGGCTTGGGAGTCGGAGAACTCCATACCCCCCAACATTTCTCCTTTGAAAATAGGGACACCCTAAGGAAAAGAGATTAACAGGAATCCTTCAAGTGGTTTGGCTATGCGTTGGTTAATGGGTTAATTGGTGAGCTATGAGGTGAAGGGGAGGGTCCGATGCCTTGTCAATCAAAGAATGCCTTGTCAACCAACCAGAGGCAGCTTTGCAAACCCAGCAGCCTTGTCAACCAACCAGAAGCCGTTTGTCAATGCCAGCAGCCTTGTCAACCAACCAGAGGCAGCTTTGCAAAGCCAGCAGCCTTGTCAACCAACCAGAAGCCGTTTGTCAATGCCAGCAGCCTTGTCAACCAATCAGAGGCAGCTTTTTCACTCCCAGCAGTAGGTATAAAACCAGCAGGCCTGGCCTGCGCTCAGGCCATTGGCCTGCGCTCAGGCCATTGGCCTGCGCTCAGGCCATTGGCCTGCGCTCAGGCCATTGGCCTGCGCTCAGGCCATTGGCCTGCGCTCAGGCCATTGGCCTGCGCTCAGGCCATTGGCCTGCGCTCAGGCCATTGGCCTGCGCTCAGGCCATTGGCCTGCGCTCAGGCCATTGGCCTGCGCTCAGGCCATTGGCCTGCGCTCAGGCCATTGGCCTGCGCTCAGGCCATTGGCCTGCGCTCAGGCCATTGGCCTGCGCTCAGGCCATTGGCCTGCGCTCAGGCCATTGGCCTGCGCTCAGGCCATTGGCCTGCGCTCAGGCCATTGGCCGCCCAATTTCTCTCTCTCTTTTCCCTCTGGATTTGACTTTTCTTCTTCTCTCCCCCCCCCCACCTAATCTCAGGTTTTTTGTTTTCTTTATTTCCTTTACCACTCTTTCCTTCTTTCACACTCTTCCAGATTGTGCAACGTTTCCTCTTTCTGTCCAGCTCCTTTGGTCTCATGCTTTTACAGTGGTCAGCCAAAAGGAGGAGGAGGATTTCTATATGGTAAATGCTTCAAAGTGGGGACTTCATCTGTGGTATGTCACAAATGGGACAAGCACCCAATTGTTGCAGTGTGTTCTGCTGCTTCTGTTTAGAGTTCCAGCCAGCTCTTCCCTCCAAGTGCATTACACAAGCACGCACACACAGAGACACAGGGACGCCCCATTTCATAATGGTAATTTTATTCTTTATACTCCACACAACTCACTGGGTTGCCCCGGCCGCTCTGGGCGGCATCCATGATGTGTAAAAACATAATAAAAAACTAGACGTTTTTTTAAAAAAAACCCTTCACTGTACAGGATTGCCTTCAGACGGCTTGGGAGTCGGAGAACTCCATACCCCCCAACATTTCTCCTTTGAAAATAGGGACACCCTAAGGAAAAGAGATTAACAGGAATCCTTCAAGTGGTTTGGCTATGCGTTGGTTAATGGGTTAATTGGTGAGCTATGAGGTGAAGGGGAGGGTCCGATGCCTTGTCAATCAAAGAATGCCTTGTCAACCAACCAGAGGCAGCTTTGCAAACCCAGCAGCCTTGTCAACCAACCAGAAGCCGTTTGTCAATGCCAGCAGCCTTGTCAACCAACCAGAGGCAGCTTTGCAAAGCCAGCAGCCTTGTCAACCAACCAGAAGCCGTTTGTCAATGCCAGCAGCCTTGTCAACCAATCAGAGGCAGCTTTTTCACTCCCAGCAGTAGGTATAAAACCAGCAGGCCATTGGCCTGCGCTCAGGCCATTGGCCTGCGCTCAGGCCATTGGCCGCCCAATTTCTCTCTCTCTTTTCCCTCTGGATTTGACTTTTCTTCTTCTCTCCCCCCCCCCCACCTAATCTCAGGTTTTTTGTTTTCTTTATTTCCTTTACCACTCTTTCCTTCTTTCACACTCTTCCAGATTGTGCAACGTTTCCTCTTTCTGTCCAGCTCCTTTGGTCTCATGCTTTTACAGTGGTCAGCCAAAAGGAGGAGGAGGATTTCTATATGGTAAATGCTTCAAAGTGGGGACTTCATCTGTGGTATGTCACAAATGGGACAAGCACCCAATTGTTGCAGTGTGTTCTGCTGCTTCTGTTTAGAGTTCCAGCCAGCTCTTCCCTCCAAGTGCATTACACAAGCACGCACACACAGAGACACAGGGACGCCCCATTTCATAATGGTAATTTTATTCTTTATACTCCACACAACTCACTGGGTTAATAAAGAAAACAAAAAACCTGAGATTAGGTGGGGGGGGGGAGAGAAGAAGAAAAGTCAAATCCAGAGGGAAAAGAGAGAGAGAAATTGGGCGGCCAATGGCCTGAGCGCTCAGGCCATTGGCCTGCGCTCAGGCCATTGGCCGCCCAATTTCTCTCTCTCTTTTCCCTCTGGATTTGACTTTTCTTCTTCTCTCCCCCCCCCCCACCTAATCTCAGGTTTTTTGTTTTCTTTATTTCCTTTACCACTCTTTCCTTCTTTCACTCTCTTCCAGATTGTGCAACGTTTCCTCTTTCTGTCCAGCTCCTTTGGTCTCATGCTTTTACAGTGGTCAGCCAAAAGGAGGAGGAGGATTTCTATATGGTAAATGCTTCAAAGTGGGGACTTCATCTGTGGTATGTCACAAATGGGACAAGCACCCAATTGTTGCAGTGTGTTCTGCTGCTTCTGTTTAGAGTTCCAGCCAGCTCTTCCCTCCAAGTGCATTACACAAGCACGCACACACAGAGACACAGGGACGCCCCATTTCATAATGGTAATTTTATTCTTTATACTCCACACAACTCACTGGGTTAATAAAGAAAACAAAAAACCTGAGATTAGGTGGGGGGGGGGGAGAGAAGAAGAAAAGTCAAATCCAGAGGGAAAAGAGAGAGAGAAATTGGGCGGCCAATGGCCTGAGCGCTCAGGCCATTGGCCTGCGCGCTCAGGCCATTGGCCTGCGCTCAGGCCATTGGCCGCCCAATTTCTCTCTCTCTTTTCCCTCTGGATTTGACTTTTCTTCTTCTCTCCCCCCCCCCACCTAATCTCAGGTTTTTTGTTTTCTTTATTTCCTTTACCACTCTTTCCTTCTTTCACACTCTTACAGATTGTGCAACGTTTCCTCTTTCTGTCCAGCTCCTTTGGTCTCATGCTTTTACAGTGGTCAGCCAAAAGGAGGAGGAGGATTTCTATATGGTAAATGCTTCAAAGTGGGGACTTCATCTGTGGTATGTCACAAATGGGACAAGCACCCAATTGTTGCAGTGTGTTCTGCTGCTTCTGTTTAGAGTTCCAGCCAGCTCTTCCCTCCAAGTGCATTACACAAGCACGCACACACAGAGACACAGGGACGCCCCATTTCATAATGGTAATTTTATTCTTTATACTCCACACAACTCACTGGGTTGCCCCGGCCGCTCTGGGCGGCATCCATGATGTGTAAAAACATAATAAAAAACTAGACGTTTTTTTAAAAAAAACCCTTCACTGTACAGGATTGCCTTCAGACGGCTTGGGAGTCGGAGAACTCCATACCCCCCAACATTTCTCCTTTGAAAATAGGGACACCCTAAGGAAAAGAGATTAACAGGAATCCTTCAAGTGGTTTGGCTATGCGTTGGTTAATGGGTTAATTGGTGAGCTATGAGGTGAAGGGGAGGGTCCGATGCCTTGTCAATCAAAGAATGCCTTGTCAACCAACCAGAGGCAGCTTTGCAAACCCAGCAGCCTTGTCAACCAACCAGAAGCCGTTTGTCAATGCCAGCAGCCTTGTCAACCAACCAGAGGCAGCTTTGCAAAGCCAGCAGCCTTGTCAACCAACCAGAAGCCGTTTGTCAATGCCAGCAGCCTTGTCAACCAATCAGAGGCAGCTTTTTCACTCCCAGCAGTAGGTATAAAACCAGCAGGCCTGGCCTGCGCTCAGGCCATTGGCCTGCGCTCAGGCCATTGGCCTGCGCTCAGGCCATTGGCCTGCGCTCAGGCCATTGGCCTGCGCTCAGGCCATTGGCCTGCGCTCAGGCCATTGGCCTGCGCTCAGGCCATTGGCCTGCGCTCAGGCCATTGGCCTGCGCTCAGGCCATTGGCCTGCGCTCAGGCCATTGGCCTGCGCTCAGGCCATTGGCCTGCGCTCAGGCCATTGGCCTGCGCTCAGGCCATTGGCCTGCGCTCAGGCCATTGGCCTGCGCTCAGGCCATTGGCCTGCGCTCAGGCCATTGGCCTGCGCTCAGGCCATTGGCCTGCGCTCAGGCCATTGGCCTGCGCTCAGGCCATTGGCCTGCGCTCAGGCCATTGGCCTGCGCTCAGGCCATTGGCCTGCGCTCAGGCCATTGGCCTGCGCTCAGGCCATTGGCCGCCCAATTTCTCTCTCTCTTTTCCCTCTGGATTTGACTTTTCTTCTTCTCTCCCCCCCCCCCACCTAATCTCAGGTTTTTTGTTTTCTTTATTTCCTTTACCACTCTTTCCTTCTTTCACACTCTTCCAGATTGTGCAACGTTTCCTCTTTCTGTCCAGCTCCTTTGGTCTCATGCTTTTACAGTGGTCAGCCAAAAGGAGGAGGAGGATTTCTATATGGTAAATGCTTCAAAGTGGGGACTTCATCTGTGGTATGTCACAAATGGGACAAGCACCCAATTGTTGCAGTGTGTTCTGCTGCTTCTGTTTAGAGTTCCAGCCAGCTCTTCCCTCCAAGTGCATTACACAAGCACGCACACACAGAGACACAGGGACGCCCCATTTCATAATGGTAATTTTATTCTTTATACTCCACACAACTCACTGGGTTAATAAAGAAAACAAAAAACCTGAGATTAGGTGGGGGGGGGGAGAGAAGAAGAAAAGTCAAATCCAGAGGGAAAAGAGAGAGAGAAATTGGGCGGCCAATGGCCTGAGCGCTCAGGCCATTGGCCTGCGCGCTCAGGCCATTGGCCTGCGCTCAGGCCATTGGCCGCCCAATTTCTCTCTCTCTTTTCCCTCTGGATTTGACTTTTCTTCTTCTCTCCCCCCCCCCCACCTAATCTCAGGTTTTTTGTTTTCTTTATTTCCTTTACCACTCTTTCCTTCTTTCACACTCTTCCAGATTGTGCAACGTTTCCTCTTTCTGTCCAGCTCCTTTGGTCTCATGCTTTTACAGTGGTCAGCCAAAAGGAGGAGGAGGATTTCTATATGGTAAATGCTTCAAAGTGGGGACTTCATCTGTGGTATGTCACAAATGGGACAAGCACCCAATTGTTGCAGTGTGTTCTGCTGCTTCTGTTTAGAGTTCCAGCCAGCTCTTCCCTCCAAGTGCATTACACAAGCACGCACACACAGAGACACAGGGACGCCCCATTTCATAATGGTAATTTTATTCTTTATACTCCACACAACTCACTGGGTTGCCCCGGCCGCTCTGGGCGGCATCCATGATGTGTAAAAACATAATAAAAAACTAGACGTTTTTTTAAAAAAAACCCTTCACTGTACAGGATTGCCTTCAGACGGCTTGGGAGTCGGAGAACTCCATACCCCCCAACATTTCTCCTTTGAAAATAGGGACACCCTAAGGAAAAGAGATTAACAGGAATCCTTCAAGTGGTTTGGCTATGCGTTGGTTAATGGGTTAATTGGTGAGCTATGAGGTGAAGGGGAGGGTCCGATGCCTTGTCAATCAAAGAATGCCTTGTCAACCAACCAGAGGCAGCTTTGCAAACCCAGCAGCCTTGTCAACCAACCAGAAGCCGTTTGTCAATGCCAGCAGCCTTGTCAACCAACCAGAGGCAGCTTTGCAAAGCCAGCAGCCTTGTCAACCAACCAGAAGCCGTTTGTCAATGCCAGCAGCCTTGTCAACCAATCAGAGGCAGCTTTTTCACTCCCAGCAGTAGGTATAAAACCAGCAGGCCATTGGCCTGCGCGCTCAGGCCATTGGCCTGCGCTCAGGCCATTGGCCGCCCAATTTCTCTCTCTCTTTTCCCTCTGGATTTGACTTTTCTTCTTCTCTCCCCCCCCCCCCACCTAATCTCAGGTTTTTTGTTTTCTTTATTTCCTTTACCACTCTTTCCTTCTTTCACACTCTTACAGATTGTGCAACGTTTCCTCTTTCTGTCCAGCTCCTTTGGTCTCATGCTTTTACAGTGGTCAGCCAAAAGGAGGAGGAGGATTTCTATATGGTAAATGCTTCAAAGTGGGGACTTCATCTGTGGTATGTCACAAATGGGACAAGCACCCAATTGTTGCAGTGTGTTCTGCTGCTTCTGTTTAGAGTTCCAGCCAGCTCTTCCCTCCAAGTGCATTACACAAGCACGCACACACAGAGACACAGGGACGCCCCATTTCATAATGGTAATTTTATTCTTTATACTCCACACAACTCACTGGGTTGCCCCGGCCGCTCTGGGCGGCATCCATGATGTGTAAAAACATAATAAAAAACTAGACGTTTTTTTAAAAAAAACCCTTCACTGTACAGGATTGCCTTCAGACGGCTTGGGAGTCGGAGAACTCCATACCCCCCAACATTTCTCCTTTGAAAATAGGGACACCCTAAGGAAAAGAGATTAACAGGAATCCTTCAAGTGGTTTGGCTATGCGTTGGTTAATGGGTTAATTGGTGAGCTATGAGGTGAAGGGGAGGGTCCGATGCCTTGTCAATCAAAGAATGCCTTGTCAACCAACCAGAGGCAGCTTTGCAAACCCAGCAGCCTTGTCAACCAACCAGAAGCCGTTTGTCAATGCCAGCAGCCTTGTCAACCAACCAGAGGCAGCTTTGCAAAGCCAGCAGCCTTGTCAACCAACCAGAAGCCGTTTGTCAATGCCAGCAGCCTTGTCAACCAATCAGAGGCAGCTTTTTCACTCCCAGCAGTAGGTATAAAACCAGCAGGCCTGGCCTGCGCTCAGGCCATTGGCCTGCGCTCAGGCCATTGGCCTGCGCTCAGGCCATTGGCCTGCGCTCAGGCCATTGGCCTGCGCTCAGGCCATTGGCCTGCGCTCAGGCCATTGGCCTGCGCTCAGGCCATTGGCCTGCGCTCAGGCCATTGGCCTGCGCTCAGGCCATTGGCCTGCGCTCAGGCCATTGGCCTGCGCTCAGGCCATTGGCCTGCGCTCAGGCCATTGGCCTGCGCTCAGGCCATTGGCCTGCGCTCAGGCCATTGGCCTGCGCTCAGGCCATTGGCCTGCGCTCAGGCCATTGGCCTGCGCTCAGGCCATTGGCCTGCGCTCAGGCCATTGGCCTGCGCTCAGGCCATTGGCCGCCCAATTTCTCTCTCTCTTTTCCCTCTGGATTTGACTTTTCTTCTTCTCTCCCCCCCCCCCACCTAATCTCAGGTTTTTTGTTTTCTTTATTTCCTTTACCACTCTTTCCTTCTTTCACACTCTTCCAGATTGTGCAACGTTTCCTCTTTCTGTCCAGCTCCTTTGGTCTCATGCTTTTACAGTGGTCAGCCAAAAGGAGGAGGAGGATTTCTATATGGTAAATGCTTCAAAGTGGGGACTTCATCTGTGGTATGTCACAAATGGGACAAGCACCCAATTGTTGCAGTGTGTTCTGCTGCTTCTGTTTAGAGTTCCAGCCAGCTCTTCCCTCCAAGTGCATTACACAAGCACGCACACACAGAGACACAGGGACGCCCCATTTCATAATGGTAATTTTATTCTTTATACTCCACACAACTCACTGGGTTAATAAAGAAAACAAAAAACCTGAGATTAGGTGGGGGGGGGGAGAGAAGAAGAAAAGTCAAATCCAGAGGGAAAAGAGAGAGAGAAATTGGGCGGCCAATGGCCTGAGCGCTCAGGCCATTGGCCTGCGCGCTCATGCCATTGGCCTGCGCTCAGGCCATTGGCCGCCCAATTTCTCTCTCTCTTTTCCCTCTGGATTTGACTTTTCTTCTTCTCTCCCCCCCCCCCCACCTAATCTCAGGTTTTTTGTTTTCTTTATTTCCTTTACCACTCTTTCCTTCTTTCACACTCTTCCAGATTGTGCAACGTTTCCTCTTTCTGTCCAGCTCCTTTGGTCTCATGCTTTTACAGTGGTCAGCCAAAAGGAGGAGGAGGATTTCTATATGGTAAATGCTTCAAAGTGGGGACTTCATCTGTGGTATGTCACAAATGGGACAAGCACCCAATTGTTGCAGTGTGTTCTGCTGCTTCTGTTTAGAGTTCCAGCCAGCTCTTCCCTCCAAGTGCATTACACAAGCACGCACACACAGAGACACAGGGACGCCCCATTTCATAATGGTAATTTTATTCTTTATACTCCACACAACTCACTGGGTTGCCCCGGCCGCTCTGGGCGGCATCCATGATGTGTAAAAACATAATAAAAAACTAGACGTTTTTTTAAAAAAAACCCTTCACTGTACAGGATTGCCTTCAGACGGCTTGGGAGTCGGAGAACTCCATACCCCCCAACATTTCTCCTTTGAAAATAGGGACACCCTAAGGAAAAGAGATTAACAGGAATCCTTCAAGTGGTTTGGCTATGCGTTGGTTAATGGGTTAATTGGTGAGCTATGAGGTGAAGGGGAGGGTCCGATGCCTTGTCAATCAAAGAATGCCTTGTCAACCAACCAGAGGCAGCTTTGCAAACCCAGCAGCCTTGTCAACCAACCAGAAGCCGTTTGTCAATGCCAGCAGCCTTGTCAACCAACCAGAGGCAGCTTTGCAAAGCCAGCAGCCTTGTCAACCAACCAGAAGCCGTTTGTCAATGCCAGCAGCCTTGTCAACCAATCAGAGGCAGCTTTTTCACTCCCAGCAGTAGGTATAAAACCAGCAGGCCATTGGCCTGCGCTCAGGCCATTGGCCTGCGCTCAGGCCATTGGCCGCCCAATTTCTCTCTCTCTTTTCCCTCTGGATTTGACTTTTCTTCTTCTCTCCCCCCCCCCCACCTAATCTCAGGTTTTTTGTTTTCTTTATTTCCTTTACCACTCTTTCCTTCTTTCACACTCTTCCAGATTGTGCAACGTTTCCTCTTTCTGTCCAGCTCCTTTGGTCTCATGCTTTTACAGTGGTCAGCCAAAAGGAGGAGGAGGATTTCTATATGGTAAATGCTTCAAAGTGGGGACTTCATCTGTGGTATGTCACAAATGGGACAAGCACCCAATTGTTGCAGTGTGTTCTGCTGCTTCTGTTTAGAGTTCCAGCCAGCTCTTCCCTCCAAGTGCATTACACAAGCACGCACACACAGAGACACAGGGACGCCCCATTTCATAATGGTAATTTTATTCTTTATACTCCACACAACTCACTGGGTTAATAAAGAAAACAAAAAACCTGAGATTAGGTGGGGGGGGGGAGAGAAGAAGAAAAGTCAAATCCAGAGGGAAAAGAGAGAGAGAAATTGGGCGGCCAATGGCCTGAGCGCTCAGGCCATTGGCCGCCCAATTTCTCTCTCTCTTTTCCCTCTGGATTTGACTTTTCTTCTTCTCTCCCCCCCCCCCACCTAATCTCAGGTTTTTTGTTTTCTTTATTAACCCAGTGAGTTGTGTGGAGTATAAAGAATAAAATCATCTGTGGTATGTCACAAATGGGACAAGCACCCAATTGTTGCCGTGTGTTCTGCTGCTTCTGTTTAGAGTTCCAGCCAGCTCTTCCCTCCAAGTGCATTACACAAGCACGCACACACAGAGACACAGGGACGCCCCATTTCATAATGGTAATTTTATTCTTTATACTCCACACAACTCACTGGGTTGCCCCGGCCGCTCTGGGCGGCATCCATGATGTGTAAAAACATAATAAAAAACTAGACGTTTTTTTAAAAAAAACCCTTCACTGTACAGGATTGCCTTCAGACGGCTTGGGAGTCGGAGAACTCCATACCCCCCAACATTTCTCCTTTGAAAATAGGGACACCCTAAGGAAAAGAGATTAACAGGAATCCTTCAAGTGGTTTGGCTATGCGTTGGTTAATGGGTTAATTGGTGAGCTATGAGGTGAAGGGGAGGGTCCGATGCCTTGTCAATCAAAGAATGCCTTGTCAACCAACCAGAGGCAGCTTTGCAAACCCAGCAGCCTTGTCAACCAACCAGAAGCCGTTTGTCAATGCCAGCAGCCTTGTCAACCAACCAGAGGCAGCTTTGCAAAGCCAGCAGCCTTGTCAACCAACCAGAAGCCGTTTGTCAATGCCAGCAGCCTTGTCAACCAATCAGAGGCAGCTTTTTCACTCCCAGCAGTAGGTATAAAACCAGCAGGCCTGGCCTGCGCTCAGGCCATTGGCCTGCGCTCAGGCCATTGGCCTGCGCTCAGGCCATTGGCCTGCGCTCAGGCCATTGGCCTGCGCTCAGGCCATTGGCCTGCGCTCAGGCCATTGGCCTGCGCTCAGGCCATTGGCCTGCGCTCAGGCCATTGGCCTGCGCTCAGGCCATTGGCCTGCGCTCAGGCCATTGGCCTGCGCTCAGGCCATTGGCCTGCGCTCAGGCCATTGGCCTGCGCTCAGGCCATTGGCCTGCGCTCAGGCCATTGGCCTGCGCTCAGGCCATTGGCCTGCGCTCAGGCCATTGGCCTGCGCTCAGGCCATTGGCCTGCGCTCAGGCCATTGGCCTGCGCTCAGGCCATTGGCCGCCCAATTTCTCTCTCTCTTTTCCCTCTGGATTTGACTTTTCTTCTTCTCTCCCCCCCCCCCACCTAATCTCAGGTTTTTTGTTTTCTTTATTTCCTTTACCACTCTTTCCTTCTTTCACACTCTTCCAGATTGTGCAACGTTTCCTCTTTCTGTCCAGCTCCTTTGGTCTCATGCTTTTACAGTGGTCAGCCAAAAGGAGGAGGAGGATTTCTATATGGTAAATGCTTCAAAGTGGGGACTTCATCTGTGGTATGTCACAAATGGGACAAGCACCCAATTGTTGCCGTGTGTTCTGCTGCTTCTGTTTAGAGTTCCAGCCAGCTCTTCCCTCCAAGTGCATTACACAAGCACGCACACACAGAGACACAGGGACGCCCCATTTCATAATGGTAATTTTATTCTTTATACTCCACACAACTCACTGGGTTGCCCCGGCCGCTCTGGGCGGCATCCATGATGTGTAAAAACATAATAAAAAACTAGACGTTTTTTTAAAAAAAACCCTTCACTGTACAGGATTGCCTTCAGACGGCTTGGGAGTCGGAGAACTCCATACCCCCCAACATTTCTCCTTTGAAAATAGGGACACCCTAAGGAAAAGAGATTAACAGGAATCCTTCAAGTGGTTTGGCTATGCGTTGGTTAATGGGTTAATTGGTGAGCTATGAGGTGAAGGGGAGGGTCCGATGCCTTGTCAATCAAAGAATGCCTTGTCAACCAACCAGAGGCAGCTTTGCAAACCCAGCAGCCTTGTCAACCAACCAGAAGCCGTTTGTCAATGCCAGCAGCCTTGTCAACCAACCAGAGGCAGCTTTGCAAAGCCAGCAGCCTTGTCAACCAACCAGAAGCCGTTTGTCAATGCCAGCAGCCTTGTCAACCAATCAGAGGCAGCTTTTTCACTCCCAGCAGTAGGTATAAAACCAGCAGGCCTGGCCTGCGCTCAGGCCATTGGCCTGCGCTCAGGCCATTGGCCTGCGCTCAGGCCATTGGCCTGCGCTCAGGCCATTGGCCTGCGCTCAGGCCATTGGCCTGCGCTCAGGCCATTGGCCTGCGCTCAGGCCATTGGCCTGCGCTCAGGCCATTGGCCTGCGCTCAGGCCATTGGCCTGCGCTCAGGCCATTGGCCTGCGCTCAGGCCATTGGCCTGCGCTCAGGCCATTGGCCTGCGCTCAGGCCATTGGCCTGCGCTCAGGCCATTGGCCTGCGCTCAGGCCATTGGCCTGCGCTCAGGCCATTGGCCTGCGCTCAGGCCATTGGCCTGCGCTCAGGCCATTGGCCGCCCAATTTCTCTCTCTCTTTTCCCTCTGGATTTGACTTTTCTTCTTCTCTCCCCCCCCCCACCTAATCTCAGGTTTTTTGTTTTCTTTATTTCCTTTACCACTCTTTCCTTCTTTCACACTCTTCCAGATTGTGCAACGTTTCCTCTTTCTGTCCAGCTCCTTTGGTCTCATGCTTTTACAGTGGTCAGCCAAAAGGAGGAGGAGGATTTCTATATGGTAAATGCTTCAAAGTGGGGACTTCATCTGTGGTATGTCACAAATGGGACAAGCACCCAATTGTTGCAGTGTGTTCTGCTGCTTCTGTTTAGAGTTCCAGCCAGCTCTTCCCTCCAAGTGCATTACACAAGCACGCACACACAGAGACACAGGGACGCCCCATTTCATAATGGTAATTTTATTCTTTATACTCCACACAACTCACTGGGTTGCCCCGGCCGCTCTGGGCGGCATCCATGATGTGTAAAAACATAATAAAAAACTAGACGTTTTTTTAAAAAAAACCCTTCACTGTACAGGATTGCCTTCAGACGGCTTGGGAGTCGGAGAACTCCATACCCCCCAACATTTCTCCTTTGAAAATAGGGACACCCTAAGGAAAAGAGATTAACAGGAATCCTTCAAGTGGTTTGGCTATGCGTTGGTTAATGGGTTAATTGGTGAGCTATGAGGTGAAGGGGAGGGTCCGATGCCTTGTCAATCAAAGAATGCCTTGTCAACCAACCAGAGGCAGCTTTGCAAACCCAGCAGCCTTGTCAACCAACCAGAAGCCGTTTGTCAATGCCAGCAGCCTTGTCAACCAACCAGAGGCAGCTTTGCAAAGCCAGCAGCCTTGTCAACCAACCAGAAGCCGTTTGTCAATGCCAGCAGCCTTGTCAACCAATCAGAGGCAGCTTTTTCACTCCCAGCAGTAGGTATAAAACCAGCAGGCCATTGGCCTGCGCTCAGGCCATTGGCCTGCGCTCAGGCCATTGGCCGCCCAATTTCTCTCTCTCTTTTCCCTCTGGATTTGACTTTTCTTCTTCTCTCCCCCCCCCCCACCTAATCTCAGGTTTTTTGTTTTCTTTATTTCCTTTACCACTCTTTCCTTCTTTCACACTCTTCCAGATTGTGCAACGTTTCCTCTTTCTGTCCAGCTCCTTTGGTCTCATGCTTTTACAGTGGTCAGCCAAAAGGAGGAGGAGGATTTCTATATGGTAAATGCTTCAAAGTGGGGACTTCATCTGTGGTATGTCACAAATGGGACAAGCACCCAATTGTTGCAGTGTGTTCTGCTGCTTCTGTTTAGAGTTCCAGCCAGCTCTTCCCTCCAAGTGCATTACACAAGCACGCACACACAGAGACACAGGGACGCCCCATTTCATAATGGTAATTTTATTCTTTATACTCCACACAACTCACTGGGTTAATAAAGAAAACAAAAAACCTGAGATTAGGTGGGGGGGGGGAGAGAAGAAGAAAAGTCAAATCCAGAGGGAAAAGAGAGAGAGAAATTGGGCGGCCAATGGCCTGAGCGCTCAGGCCATTGGCCGCCCAATTTCTCTCTCTCTTTTCCCTCTGGATTTGACTTTTCTTCTTCTCTCTCCCCTCCCCACCTAATCTCAGGTTTTTTGTTTCTTTATTTCCTTTACCACTCTTTCCTTCTTTCACACTCTTCCAGATTGTGCAACGTTTCCTCTTTCTGTCCAGCTCCTTTGGTCTCATGCTTTTACAGTGGTCAGCCAAAAGGGAGGAGGAGGATTTCTATATGGTAAATGCTTTCAAAGTGGGGACTTCATCTGTGGTATGTCACAAATGGGACAAGCACCCAATTGTTGCAGTGTGTTCTGCTGCTTCTGTTTAGAGTTCCAGCCAGCTCTTCCCTCCAAGTGCATTACACAAGCACGCACACACAGAGACACAGGACGCCCCATTTCATAATGGTAATTTTATTCTTTATACTCCACACAACTCACTGGGTTGCCCCGGCCGCTCTGGGCGGCATCCATGATGTGTAAAAACATAATAAAAAACTAGACGTTTTTTTAAAAAAAACCTTCACTGTACAGGATTGCCTTCAGACGGCTTGGGAGTCGGAGAACTCCATACCCCCCAACATTTCTCCTTTGAAAATAGGGACACCCTAAGGAAAAGAGATTAACAGGAATCCTTCAAGTGGTTTGGCTATGCGTTGGTTAATGGGTTAATTGGTGAGCTATGAGGTGAAGGGGAGGGTCCGATGCCTTGTCAATCAAAGAATGCCTTGTCAACCAACCAGAGGCAGCTTTGCAAACCCAGCAGCCTTGTCAACCAACCAGAAGCCGTTTGTCAATGCCAGCAGCCTTGTCAACCAACCAGAGGCAGCTTTGCAAAGCCAGCAGCCTTGTCAACCAACCAGAAGCCGTTTGTCAATGCCAGCAGCCTTGTCAACCAATCAGAGGCAGCTTTTTCACTCCCAGCAGTAGGTATAAAACCAGCAGGCCTGGCCTGCGCTCAGGCCATTGGCCTGCGCTCAGGCCATTGGCCTGCGCTCAGGCCATTGGCCTGCGCTCAGGCCATTGGCCTGCGCTCAAGGCCATTGGCCTGCGCTCAGGCCATTGGCCTGCGCTCAGGCCATTGGCCTGCGCTCAGGCCATTGGCCTGCGCTCAGGCCATTGGCCTGCGCTCAGGCCATTGGCCTGCGCTCAGGCCATTGGCCTGCGCTCAGGCCATTGGCCTGCGCTCAGGCCATTGGCCTGCGCTCAGGCCATTGGCCTGCGCTCAGGCCATTGGCCTGCGCTCAGGCCATTGGCCTGCGCTCAGGCCATTGGCCTGCGCTCAGGCCATTGGCCTGCGCTCAGGCCATTGGCCGCCCAATTTCTCTCTCTCTTTTCCCTCTGGATTTGACTTTTCTTCTTCTCTCCCCCCCCACCTAATCTCAGGTTTTTTGTTTTCTTTATTTCCTTTACCACTCTTTCCTTCTTTCACACCCTTCCAGATTGTGCAACGTTTCCTCTTTCTGTCCAGCTCCTTTGGTCTCATGCTTTTACAGTGGTCAGCCAAAAGGAGGAGGAGGATTTCTATATGGTAAATGCTTCAAAGTGGGGACTTCATCTGTGGTATGTCACAAATGGGACAAGCACCCAATTGTTGTGCAGTGTGTTCTGCTGCTTCTGTTTAGAGTTCCAGCCAGCTCTTCCCTCCAAGTGCATTACACAAGCACGCACACACAGAGACACAGGGACGCCCCATTTCATAATGGTAATTTTATTCTTTATACTCCACACAACTCACTGGGTTAATAAAGAAAACAAAAAACCTGAGATTAGGTGGGGGGGGGGGAGAGAAGAAGAAAAGTCAAATCCAGAGGGAAAAGAGAGAGAGAAATTGGGCGGCCAATGGCCTGAGCGCTCAGGCCATTGGCCTGCGCGCTCAGGCCATTGGCCGCCCAATTGGCCGCCCAATTTCTCTCTCTCTTTTCCCTCTGGATTTGACTTTTCTTCTTCTCTCCCCCCCCCACCTAATCTCAGGTTTTTTGTTTTCTTTATTTCCTTTACCACTCTTTCCTTCTTTCACACTCTTCCAGATTGTGCAACGTTTCCTCTTTCTGTCCAGCTCCTTTGGTCTCATGCTTTTACAGTGGTCAGCCAAAAGGAGGAGGAGGATTTCTATATGGTAAATGCTTCAAAGTGGGGACTTCATCTGTGGTATGTCACAAATGGGACAAGCACCCAATTGTTGCCGTGTGTTCTGCTGCTTCTGTTTAGAGTTCCAGCCAGCTCTTCCCTCCAAGTGCATTACACAAGCACGCACACACAGAGACACAGGGACGCCCCATTTCATAATGGTAATTTTATTCTTTATACTCCACACAACTCACTGGGTTGCCCCGGCCGCTCTGGGCGGCATCCATGATGTGTAAAAACATAATAAAAAACTAGACGTTTTTTTAAAAAAAACCCTTCACTGTACAGGATTGCCTTCAGACGGCTTGGGAGTCGGAGAACTCCA
>NW_027554756.1:0-37000 GCF_964188315.1 Podarcis muralis
GAAGAAAGGCAGAAAAAAGAAGGAGGAGGAGGAGAAAAAGAGAGAGAAGGAGAAAAAGGAGGAGGAAGAGGAGGAGAAAAAGATTTAAATCTTTTTTCCTTTTTTACAGAAAGGATGCTTGCATCCTCTTCACATTGACAACCAGAGGAAGGTTTCCATTTGGGAAGAATAAATTTTACAGATCTATCAAAAATGACTCATTTGGTTCTCAAATTGCTACTTAAGCTTCAGGCAGACAAACAGACAGAAGACTAAACCAGGGTGGATCTGATTTAAATCAAATCAATTTAAATCATGTTTAAATCACGATTTAAATCACTCGTCCGTAAGTCTTGATTTCAATCACGTCAGTATGACTTGATTTAAATCTTTTTTCTCCCCCCCTTTTTTTTTACATAAAGACTCATTATTGCTGGTATCATCTTCATATAGACAACCAGAGGAAGGTTTCTTTTTTGGAAGAATAAATTTTCAGAGTGGTTTTTACAGTTATATAAAAAATGACTGATTTGGTTCTACTCTTAGAAATACATAGACAGATAATGATGAAATGATGGTGAATTTTAATAAGTTAATTTTCTATTTGGACAACTTTTCTGCTGTACTTGATTAGAAGGGGGGAAATAATCATTTCCTTCATAACAATTTAAACAATTCATTTCACTAAAACAATAACATAATAGCAAATGTATCCATTTTGGTTAACTGATGAGGTTAAATGTTTTTTTTTTAAAAAAGAAAAAACTTAAGACTGAGTTTTAGCACACATGAATAACCTTTGGACTATAATGTCACTGAAACAGAAAACTATCCACATTTATTATGCTATTTATAACAAACTTAGTTGGTCTCTAAGGTGCTACTGGACAATTATTTAATTTTTATATATATTTCGACTGTGTCAGACCAACATGGCTACCTACCTGAATCTATGCTATTTTTGTGATAGATAAAGGACAGGAGAAAACTGGGCCAACTTATTTGTAGACCATCATTCCTGTTTATAAAAACCAATAATAATAATAATGAATTGAAAATCTTTGGAAAGATTTTTCCTCCCGAAGCATTTTAAAAGACATTGGGTAGTGAGCGGGTGCTTCCTGCTGAGCCCTTGGCGTACCACCATCAGTCAAACCATGCTGGCCAACATGACCAGTGGTCTAACTCAGTATAAGGCAAGCTCATATAGGGACCTAGGAAGCTGCCTTCTACCAAGTCAGACCATTGGACCTATCTAGCTCCGAAGTGTCTACACCAGGGGTCAGCAAACTTTTTCAGCAGGGGGCCAGTCCACTGTCCCTCAGAGCTTGTGGGGGGCCGGACTATATTTTGAAGAAAAGAAAAGGGAAAAAAAGAACGAATTCCTATGCCCCCCAAATAACCCAGAGATGCATTTTAAATCAAAGCACACATTCTACTCATGTCAAAACACCAGGCAGGCCCCACAAATAACCCAGAGGTGCATTTTAAATAAAAGGAAACATTCTACTCATGTAAAAACATGCTGATTCCCAGACAGTCCGCGGACCTTAGTTTGCCTCCCCTTGCTTTTAGGAGCTTGTCTCCATGGCTTCAGAACGATTATAACTATAGGGTATGTAGACTGTTACACTGGACCGACCGTCAAGGTCCATTTTCTGCAGGGAATGGAAGTGAGAAGGAAAACTCATTCCAGAGCCCCACACCCCCTGCAGCAAAATCTTTATTTTATTCCCTATGTCCTCCATGCCACCCCAACTCTTTCTGGTGTCCAAGAACAAATTTAGTTCCCATCCCTAGTTTAACTTTCCCTGCATTCTTTCTGAATTTAAGACGGTAAAGCAACTAAGAGACTTGTAGAACTTCTAGTTGCTCCTGGGTTCAAAAGTTTCTTGCCCTCAAGTCTGAATAATGCAGAACCTAAGCAGATCAACCCACCGACCCTTATCCTATAGAAAATGTAACACAATATTGCGTATTTTTCCGACTATAAGACACCCCATGTATAAGACGCCCCCTATTTTTGGGGACTCCAAATTAAGAAAATACCCCTCAGCACTACCTGTGTATAAGACGAGCTCTCAATTTTAAACCTAATTTTTTGGTAAAAAAAAACCCTAGTCTTAGACAAGGAAAAAAATGGTACATGTTGGACTATTATCATGGACAGTGCTACTGTTCTAAATTCTCAAGATATTGTTTGGAAGGACCACCAGTGTTTTAATATGCATGGCACTTACTGAGACACGGCTAAAATAAAAGTAGACTGCTCTGTGCATTTGAAGAGACATTTTTAATTGCCAAAGGTCACACACGTACACCACTGGAGACAATTTCTAGCATTGCTTTTTGATTTAAAGTGGTATGGCAATAGAAGCATCAAACTGAGGAAAGTAGACATATTAATGTGATGGTGCCAAGCATTCCCCCAAGTCATGTGACGGAGCCTAGTACCTAGGGATTATAAATGCACAAGGTCTCTTCCCTGGCTGTTCAAAGCTATGGGTGCATGAAGGGGAAGAGCTGTTCCCTGTCAAGAAATTGTGCCTCCCAGTCAAAGCCTGACAGGGGTCCAAGCACACAAGGCCTGATCTAGAAAGGTTGGGAGATCTCGGTCTCTTCAGCCATAGTATTCGGGGCCATTGTGTGGAGAGTGGCTAGGATGAGGCAGTGTGCTAAAGTGGTGCGAGAGATCGGCTAGGTGGGTGTTCAGCACCCTGAGCTCCTGGCTGATGTTGTCAACGCTGCACCGCATGGTTTGGAAGGTGTGGAGCAATTTCTCCAGAACATAGGGGTCTGTCGCCATAGTCACCGGCTGGTTATTTGGCAACCTCCGACTGATAGTGGAACGGGAGGTATAAATATAACCTGGGCCGATCCTCTGAGGGGATGGGAAATTAAAGCACCGGAGAGGGCTGACAGCCACCCCATCTCCCTGCCGTGAAGCTTCCAGAGCAAAGTTGCGCAGGAAACCACCCTTAGCTCCCTGGTCTTCCCCGAGATCCCGAGGCGGAGGAAGCATGCTTGGGGAGCAGGTGCCATCCATTAAATCGGTGTGGAAAGGGGTAGTAGGAGAGTCGCCTGAGGAGCGAGAGGGAGCGCGAATCCGGGACATCGGATCGTATCCGAAAAGGATCTTCCTTGCGACGGAGGAGGCGGGCTGGAAATCCTGAGGGCAGAAAGGCGAGGCAGCGGGAGACGAGGGGCCGAAGATGGAGGGTGGCAACTCAGGCAGGAAGGTGTAGGAGGCCGGAGGCTCTGCAAAGGAAAACATGCGTGTCTGAAGCCAGGGGCGTATTTGCGCAGAAGGTGAAATATTGTCAAACAGAGCTAGTCAACACGTAGCATTTAGTGTGCTCTACGTAATAGCGAAGGGGAGGGGAAGACAAACCATTCAAACTTGTACTAGACTAGCAGGGACGTCCAACTCTCAGTAGATTGTGATCTACTCACAGTGTAAAAAAACTGGCAGGGATCGACCTGTTGTTGTTGGGCAGGCCAAAGTTGTTGAGCTTTTTTTTCAGAAGCAAATGAATGAATAGAATGGAATATATGAATGAATAAAACATGAATGAATGAAACAGAATATATGAATGAATGGAACTGAAGGAGCATTGCGATATGCACAGAATATAATTAAAAGTCAATTATATAAAACACAGCTTAGGGCCCTGAATCTGCAGTCCGATAGAACTTAATCGGATGGTCCACTTTTTGTTGGTAGGAGGCAAAAGTTGCTGAGCTTTTTGGGAAAGGCAACATTATTGAGCTTTTTTTTAGGAAGCCAATGTTGTTAGGCTTTTCTTTGGAAGCCAAGTTTGTTGAGTGTTTTTGGGAAAGGCAAGGTTGTTCAGCTTTTCTTAGGAACTCAGAGTGGTCAAGCTTTTTATTAGGAAGGAAGCAGTAGTTCAGCTTTTTTTATTCTTTTTTTAAAAAATTGGAGACAAGGAGACCAGATACCAGCCAGGAACACCCCGCGGTCTACCAGTAGATCATGATCTACCTGTTAGACGTGCCTGATATAACACTGAGTGTGCTCTACGTAATAGCTAAGGGGCGGGGGAGACAAACGATTAAGACTTGCGCGAAAGGGATTAGTCGTACGACAATCAGCCTAAAGCATTAACCTGGAGGGAAGCCCTCCAGGAGAATCATGCTTCCAATCACGTGCATTTGACATCGAATGTAGCAGCCAAGCAACCCACTCACCTGTGGCTGTTTGTAGAGAGAGATGCCTCCACCAGGTGCCTGGGTCAAACTCCTTTTTCTGCTAAGGTAGCCCCTAAGTCCTTCTCCAGGGAGACAAATGCCCAGGACATCTCATCCGAAATGTCTCTTTTTTGAGAGGTGACAGAGGGTGTGTCCATCCTGCTCAGAAGGGTAGAGGATGTGCTCCTTGTGCACCAGGGCAAGGAGGGGAGATGATTGAGGCATTCATTCCGCATTGTTTTAAGTTTCCCTAGGGGGGACCAAAAGTGACTCTTCGTCCCCTAAGCAACTGCGCATACAATGAAACCAGCTTTTCAGGGGAACTTACACCACTCTCTTCCTAAGTCAGAGGTCACAACACCTGAGAAATCCATTTCCCCCCTTTGTATTAGTAGAACCACAAACTTCAGAAGTGCCAACTTAGCGGTGTTCCAGAGGCATTAGACATGGGAAATAAAGACTTAACTAATATATATTTGTTAACTGATTTTCAAATTGAGCCTCGTTCCAAAATTTTGCAATACAGTCAGAACATTGGTTTTCAACATTGGTATGTCAAAGTTTAAAACTGACTAATTGTCCTTTTGAAAATCTGATGGTGCACCTGATGAAAATCTGATAAACTTATTGAGTTGATGAAAGTGTAAACAACATTAACCTTCAAGGGCACAATACAGTTTGTTTTTGAGGCAAGAGACTACTTGATTCAAAGAGCTAAATTTCATTCACATAAATAGTACATTTTGTACTGCACAAAGTATGTGGACAGAAAGACTACTGTGCTGAAAACACTGGTATGGATGAGTACGAGGTAAGATGTGGTTATGCTTGGGAAGTCAACAAGGGCATAACAGAACCTGAGCCTATTGGGCAAATCAGTATAAATCTGTAAAAGTACAGAATACCGTATTTTCCCGTTTATAAGATGCCCCCTATTTGTTTGAGCCCCAAATTCAGAAATAAATAATGGCAACATTCTGTGTACAAGACAACCCCCAATTTTGAACTATTTTGGGGGGAAATATAGTCTTATACACAGAAAAATACAGCAATTTGCTTTAGGGTGTTGATGCGAAGACAAGTCTACAGAATGCCATGTGATAAAAACAACAGCAAACTACCAATTACTAAAATCAAAGGGGTAGGTGTGCTATTTTTGCACAACCAAGTTTAATGTTCAAGACCAAGGAGCATTTAAGAAGCAGGGATCGTCTTCTCTTTGATTCCTATTTTAAATGATTAGTGGAAAGTAGAGCCCTCGAAGAATGGAATATAGTAAAGGCTGAGAATATTGTATCTAAAGCCCTGAGACTATTGGCTGCCGGCAGAAAGATATGCAGAGACAAGTCAATAAAAAGTCAAACCGTCTTTGTGTTTAATTACTCATTCTGATGAAACAAAAACCATTCATACATCACCTGCTATGCTTCCTATAGGGACGCGAGTGGCGCTGTGGTCTAAACACCTGAGCCTCTTGGTCTTGCCAATTGGAAGGTCGGCGGTTCGAATCCCCGCAACGGGCCGAGCTCCCATCGCTCTGCCCCAGGTCCTGCCAATTTAGCAGTTCGAAAGCACACCAGTGCAAGTAGATAATAGGCACCACTGCGGCGGGAGGGTAAACAGTGTTTCCGTGCACTCTGGTTTCCACCATGCGCTGGAAGCAGTTTAGTCTTGCTGACCACACGACCCAGAAAACTGCCTGTGGACCAACGCCGGCTCCTTCGGCCAGAAAGCGAGACGAGCGCTGCAACCCCAGAGTTGCCTTGGACTGGACTTAACCGTCCAGGGGTCCTTGACCTTTTTACCTACCTCTAAGTCCTATCTCTAGCCCCTATCCCTATCCCCTATCCCTAACCCCTATTTATTTTTTATTTTATTTATACCCCGCCTTCCCCGGCCAAGACCTGGCTCAGTGTGGCTAACGTCAAGTTCAATTCATTAAAATACAACTTAAAAACAGGATTAAAACAGGATTAAAATACAACTTAAAATGCAGCCTCATTTCAGTGGAAGCCCAGATCAAAAACTGTTTGGGGAGAGAAAACATCAAATCTTCATCAAGGCCAACTATCCAGACTGGCCCTACATGGGCCAGAAAAAAGCCAGGGAAGTCCCAAATAGGGGTTCCATCACATAAGGAAAAGGAAAGAGAGGAAGTGAATCAGGCTGATTCCAAGCCAAAGGCCAGGTGGAACAACTCTGTCTTACAGGCCCAGCGGAAAGAAATCAGATCCTGCAGGGCCCTGGTCTCATGAGACAGACCGTTCCACCAGGCTGGAGCCAGAGTTGAAAAGGCCCTGGCTCTGGTTGAGGCTAATCTAACTTCCTTAGTGTCAGGGAAGAGTTAGAGTTAGGAGTTTCCAGTTTCCCAGAGGGAGAATGTTTTCCCCAAGGTGGGGGGAGGAGAGCAGTGCATCTAACAGAAGAGAGCAACAGGAACAACAGAGAGAGACTGGCTGTTCCCAGAAAAGGCAAGGGTTAAGTTCTAGTTCAGATTCGGAGGAGGGATACAAGCCAGCTCTAGCCAGGAGGTTAGAAAAAAGAGCAGGAAAGCGAAGGGAAGGGCGCCTTCGCCATTTTGAGGGTGGCTGGTCACGGAGAAGCAGAGCTCATACGGTATCTGAAATAAGTGACTCTGAGGAATAGTAGTTAAAGATAAGAACCATTTATAAGTTTGTTAATACACAATAAAAAGTTATAAAAGAACAAGAAGTGTTTGTGTGGTGATCTGAAGAGGACAACGACCAGTCCTGACACTTAGGGCCCGGGACCTCTAGAGTATTGCTATTTATGGACCTTAAGGTTCTCCGCGGGGCATACCAGGAGAGACGATCCCGTAGGTACGAGGGTCCTATGAGCGCCGCAACCCCATAGTTGCCTTGGACTGGAGTTAACTCTCCAGGGGTCCTTGACATTTTTACCTATCCCTATCCCTAACCCCTATCCCTATCTCTAGCCCCTGTCCCTAACCCCTATGAGCACCGCAACCCTAGTCACCTTGGACTGCACTGAGCAGCACAGGGGTCCTGTACCTTCACCTTATGCTTCCTATGTGAAAACTATTAAGAAACTGCGCTGATTTTGTTCACTGACTAGAATTGCTGAGAAAATAAATGTCAACATAATGCATAAATCAACGGCATTATACATGTTTGACCACATTTAGTCATGTGACATTCCTGAAAGCTCATCTGTAACAGCAGATAAATGCATCATCCTCCAAAGGCTCTGGCAACCATTATTTCCATTTTATACTGACTTGTTTTTAAGAGGCGATTTAATTATTGTTTGATTTTATATCAGAGTTTATATTTGATGTTAGCCGCCCTGAGCCCGGTCTCGGCCGGGGAGGGAGGGATACAAATAAAAGTTGTTTATTATTATTATTATTACTCTTTCCAGTGAGGAAAACCTTTGAGCTAGACCCAGGAAGGGGAGAAGGGTGGATCAACAGGCGAGCGGATCACCTTTCGCGTAGGTTCTCTTACCTTCTTTGGTCTTTGGAGCAGCTGCAGCCAGTTCTCTCTCCGAGGAGGGGTGCAGCATGGCCGCCGGGCCAGGATCCTGACCCTCGGGATCCTCCAACCTCTCCTTTGGTCGGCACACTGGGTCACTTTGCTTTTTGGCAACGTTAAGGACGTTCGGGGTGATGGACGGGCGCTGAATTGGTGCTGGTTTGGAGACCAAAACAGGAGATGGTGGCCACAGTCTTTTGGGTGAACTTGGATGAGACTTTTGTCTGATGAGAAAAAGGGATCGATCAGAGAACTGCACGGCACAGAAACATGTACAGTTACCGTATTTTCCCGTGCATAAGACGACCCCTATTTTTTGAGCCCAAAATGAAGAAATAAATAATGGCAACATTCTATGTATAAGGCGAACCCCAATTTTAAACTTACAAAATGGGGGGGATACAGTCTTATACATGGAAAACTACAGTGTATTCTGGGGCAAGTAACTCCTTAGCTCCTAATTCTTTAGTCCAGATAGGAAGTTCTGACTCTGAGGTTAAGGCTGCATTTAAATAGATCCAGGTCTACTACCCCTTACAGCACTTTTTTACAACAGTGAAATAGAAGAGGGAAATTTCCTCAGAAATCTTTACTCACCGAAATTACAAGGATCAACAGAGCTTAGAAAATTACTGTATATTTCAATAGCCTTAAGAACTACTTAGCAAGGGAAATCATACCTAAACTGGGAGCTGGGGGCCCTGTAATACAGTGGTTCGGCTGCTTCCTCCTGGGCCGTGTCCAGAAAGTGGGGGGGGGGATCCCTGGGCTCTCACTTGTGGGGTGCCTCTTCCCCCATGCTTTTAAACATCTATATGAAGCTTCTGGGAGAGATCATCAGGGGGGTTGGGCTGGGCTGGGGGTTCATCAGTATGCGGATGATACCCAGCTCTACCTTTCTTTTAAATCAGAACCAGTGAAGGCGGTGAAGGTCCTGTGTGAGTGTCCGAGACGGTTGGAGGATGGATGGCGGCTAACAGATTGAAGTTGAATCTTGACAAGACAGAAGTACTGTATTGGGGGGAAAGGGGACCAGCTGCGCAGCCTGGGGGTGATCTTGGACCCATAGAGGCGCAGGTCCATTCTGTTTCCAGGGCAGCTCCATCTGGTACGCAGGATAAGACCCCACTTGCCCGCAGACTGTCTTGCCACAGTGCAGCATGCTCTGGTTATCTCTCGCTTGGAATCCTGCCATGTGTTCTACGTGGGGCTACCTTTGAAGGTGACCCAGAAACTGCAATTAATCCAGAATGCGGCAGCCAGACTGGGAACTGGGAGGGGCCGCTGAGACCACATAACACTGGTCCTGAAAGACCTGCATTGGCTCCCAGTACATTTCTGAGCACAATTCAAAGTACTGGTGCTGACCTTGAAACCCCTCAACTGCCTCGGCCCAGTAGACCTGAAGGAACGCCTCCATCCCAGACGCCAGGGTCCCTCTCCCTAGGGCCTTCTGGCGGTTCCCTCCCTGCGAGAAGCGAGGTTACAGGGATGCAGGCAGAGGGCCTTCTCAGCGGTGGCACCCGCCCTGTGGAACGCCCTCCCATCAGATGTAAAAAAATTAAACAACTATCAGACATTTAAAGGACATCTGAAGGAAGCTCTGTTTAGGGAAGCTTTTAATATTTGATGAATTAATGTATTTTAATCTTTTGCTGGAAGCTGCCCAGAATGGCTGGGGAAACCCGGTCAGATGGGCGGGGTGGGTATAAATAAATAAATAAATAAATAAATAAATATTATTTTTATTATTAAATTTTCATTTGGATTTCATACTAGCACATGCAAGAAGCTAAAGGAAAATTATGGGCTGAATCTGACCCCACAGAGTTTGACAGGAAGGCTTACAAACCAAGGTGTCAACCCACCCCCACTTCCTCAGTTCTGCCAGCTCCCGTCCATAACAATATAGCATTTCTGCTCACGTAAAGGTAAAGGTAAAGGACCCCTGACAGTTAAGTCCAGTCGCAGATGACTCTGGGGTTGCAGAACTCATCTCGCTTTACTCGCCGAGGGAGCAAACATTTGTCTGCAGACATTTTTTCCAGGTCATGTGGCCAGCAGCTTCCAACAAAATATTAAAATACAATGATTCATCCAATATCAAAAGCTTCCCTAAACAGGGCTGCCTTCAGATGTCTTCTGAATGTCATATAGTTGTTTATTTCCTTGATGGGAGGGCATTTCACAGGGCGGGCACCACCACCGAGAAGGCCCTCTGCTGCTTCCCTGTAACTTGGCTTCTTACAGGGAGGAAACCACCAGAAGGCCCTTGGGAGAGGAACCCCGGCGTCCGGGATGGAGGCACTCCTTCAGGTCTACTGGGCCGAGGCAGTTGAGGGCTTTCAAGGTCAGCACCAACACTTTGAATTGTGCTCAGAAACGTCCTGGGAGCTCAAACGCAATTGTCCCTTTGTAGATGAAGAGGAGAACAACCAAGGGGGGCAGGGAGGACCAAGCTGGTTTAACTCTAGAGTAAGATTTGTGAAGAGGAGATGAATAGAAACCTGATTGCGGCTGGAGACGGAGCGCGTTTACCCACGTTGGCAGGAGAGGGAGACCGCCTGGGACCGGGCAAAGATGGCGACGGAGCGCGTTTACTGGTAGACGAGGGCTGCTTTGCGGGCTCCGATTTCTGCGGGAATAACAGACACATACTGGTAAGCTGCCGCTTTCTAAAAGGCAATCAGGATATAAGGAAATGAGAAAAGCAACAAGCAATTTGTATTGTAAAATTATCCAATAATAATAATAATAATAAAAACAACAACCTAGAAAGCTTATACTTAGCTGGTCTTTAAAGTGCTACTGGAATTATTTTTTTAAAAAAATGGGGAAAGATTCTTTTAAAGACTGTCTTAAGACAAAAGACTTAATTCTCTTAAGGGACTTCTTTTTGGATCATCTTTTAAGAAAAATAAAAAATATATTTCATATTATTAACAACAACAACATATTATTAACAACAACAAACAACAACAACAACAACAACAACAACAACAACAACAACAACAACAACAACAACAACAACAACAACAACAACATATCATTTATAACCTGCCCATCTAGCTGGGCTTCCCCAGCCATCCTGGGCCACTTCCAGCAGAATATTAAAATACAATGACAATTCCGCAGCTGAATATAGGATATGTGAAGCTGCTTTAGCTGCTCTGAGCTCCGGCCAAAGGACCTACCTGATCTCCCAAAGACATGGCACAGAAGGATTTCTAAGTTAAATTCATAGATGATGACAGTATTGGACTTCAAATACGCTACCTGAAAGACACACTGCCCTTAGGAGCCTCCCAAAGTGGCTGGGGAAACCCAGACAGGTGGGTGGGGGGATAAATCATCATCATCATCATTATTATTTTAAAAAATTGTCCTGTAGCACCTTAGAGACCAACTAAGTTTGTTCTGGTCTCCAAGGTGCTACAGGACAATTTTTTAATTGTTTTATTAATTTCTCATGCGTCAGACCAACACAGGTACCTTCTTATTATTATTATTATTATTTTAATTATTATTATTATTATAGTGGTACCTCTACTTACGTGCACCTCTGGTTACGTATTCTTTGGGATACGCATGTGTCAGAGCTGCCCGAGGTCCCAGCTCACAAAGGACCAACGCCAGTTCGTTGTTATATACAAAAGTCTTTATTGAAGTTCAGTTTCGCTTTCACAGCCGCAGCGCGCAGCTCTACGTCTCAAACTCTAGACCACTGAAGCTCCGTCTGAATCTCCTCCCCCCAGACACCAGTTTAAGACTCTAGCCTTGCTCCACCTCTTCCTTTGCTCTTTCCTCCTCTGGTTCCGCCTGTCCGCTGGGGTCTTGCCCTTCCTAGACTCTTCTGACGCTGAGTCCCCTGAGTCTTCCCCCTGCCTCCGGCGGGCTTTAGGACCTGGTTCCCAATCCGGGTTTTCTGCTGTCCCGCGCGCCTGTACATTAGAACTTGGCGCGCGCGCCCAGCCGGCAACCTTCCTCCTGACCGTTACACTGCTCCTGTCACTGCTTCCCCCTTCGGGGAGGCTAGCTGGACCTGACCTCCCCTCCGTTCCCCCACTCTCCGATGGAGGCGTGGTCAGCCCTGACTCATCCTCTCTCCCTGCTGGAGGAGACGCTGGCCCTGACACATGGGACTCTTCCCCCCCACTACGCTCTGGTGGGGAAGCTGGTCCTGATCTCCCGCTGCTGCTTTGGGAGTCCCCGCTGGCCCCTTGTTTCTGGTGCGTCCGCCCTGGGACCCCCCTTGCCCTGACCATCGGCGCCCCCTTCTGGGAATCTTCTGATTCGCTGGAGAAGCTCATGGAATCTCTCGGGTCACTGTCATACTCCCCTACGCTGCCCTCAGATTCTTCCCCTTCGCTCTCCATTTCCTCTCTCCCCTAGGCCTCTGCTCCTGAGCCCCTGACAGCATGCAGCAAACCCGAAAGTATTTTTCTGCGTTTCGCGCGCATGACTGCGCAGAAGCGCTCTACCGCGCCGCATGCCTGCGCAGAACAAGCACCTCTGGTTGTGGAAACCTCGGGATCCGACCGGAGCTCCAGAACACATCCCATCCGCAACCGGAGGTACCACTGTGTTGTTGTTGTTGTTATAATATAAGGCTCTCCCTCCAGCCCTGTAAGAACTTTCTTGTTAAGTATATTAGCTCTTCAGTTTGAACAGATATTAGTAACTGAAAAAGACCAAATAAACCAACACAAAAATATAAGATTCAGGTAGGTAGCTGTGTTGGCCTGACGCAGTCAAAAAATAATAATAATAATAATAATTGTCCAGTGGCACCTTAGAGACCAACTCAGTTTGTTCTGGGTCTAAGCTTTACGTGGGCATGTGCCCTTCTTCCGATACACAGAAACCGAAGTCTGTATAAGAACTAGTATGAAAGAGGCCTCCCAGCGTTCTCACAGGCCCATATAAGAGCAGCGCAAACAGTTGGGCCTGACGAGCGTTTACTGTTCCCAACCCTAATCCTGCGGAAAGCCATCTAATTGGATTTGAATTTGATCCTGGCTTGTTTTCAGGAGGTACTGTATTTTTCACTCTATAAGATGCACGAGACCATAAGACACACCTAGTTTTTGGAGGAGGAAAACAAGAAAAAAAAGATTCTGAATTTCAGAAGCCAGAACAACAAGAGGGATCGCTGCGCAGCGAAAGCAGTGACCCCTCTTGCTGTTCTGGTTTCTGTGATAGCTACACAGCCTGCATTCGCTCCATAAGATGCACACACATTTCCCCTTAATTTTTAGGAAGGAAAAAGTGAGTCTTATAGAGCAAAAAATACGGTAATTTCATTATTGCTTGATTTTATACCAGTGTTACCTATTTGGTGTTAGCCTCCCTGAGCCCAGTTTCGGACAGGGAGGGCGGGATACAAATAAAAGTTTATTATTTTTTATTATTATTAACCAGACCCTGATAGATAGTGGGAGGGTGGGGCGAGGTTTTTCTCCAAAGGGTAGTAGGACTCAACCTGTATGGTCAACCTGTGGGCGACTGTGAATGACTGCAATTAGTCCGAAAGGAAAAAGCAAGGGAGAGTATGCAGATGACCCAAAATAGCTGAAAATAAATAAAAAAATGGTCCAGTATGACCTTAGAGACCAACGAAGTTTGTTCTGGGTATAAGCCACAGGTTGGGGATGCATGGTATAAGCTTTTGTGTGCATGCACACTTCTTCAGATACACTGAAACAGAAGTCACCAGACCATGATATATAGTGGGAGGGTGGGGTAGGGTATTTCTCAGAAGGATAGTATGAGATGGGTGATTTTATGGTTCCAAAATGGAAACCTTCCTCTGCTTGTCCATATTGACTACAAGTATTAATCATGGAGGTGCAGGTCTGTAATCCTTTTTTATGGAAAGGTTCAGCCTTTCTGGCATCCTCTCAATATGGATAAGCAGAGGAAGGTTTCTGTTTTGGAACCATAAAATCCCTTTTTCCCCCAGAAAGGTTCGACCTTGCTGGCATTCTTTTAATATGGACAAACAGAGGAAGGTTTCCATTTTGGAACCATAAAATCACCCATCTCCTACTACCCTTCCAAGAGAAAACCCCGCCCCACCCTCCCGCTAATATAAGGGTCTGGGGGCTTCTGTTTCCGTGTATCTGAAGAAATTTGCCTGCACACAAAAGCTTCAACCCATAGCAAACTGAGTAGGTCTCTAAGGCACTGCTGGACAATTTTTTTTATTATTATTTTTTACAAAAATAGAAAAGAAGGTTCAGAAACAGGGCTGTACTATTAAGAGTATCTGGGACATCATCCTTAAAACTGCGGTGAGAGAAGCACTGTTATCGCCCTATCAAAACTATCAAGAGATCCATCAGCTTTGAGGAAGCTATTGGTATTTTTATTGAACCAACGACCCGCCTGCGGTCATCGACCCAAATGCCGCCGACCCACCTGCGCCATTTCTGGCGAAACGTTTCCCGACGGAGAGCCGGCCGCCTTCAGTCGGTCTGTGCTGCGGCTGCGCATGGGCACTTTGGGTGCGTGGGCCGGGGAACTGACAGCACTGCCGGGAGCTGAATGGGGACAGAGGAGATATTCTATAAAGTTGGGAATTTGGCAGGGCAAACAGATCACCGAGGGGAAAAGCAGGTGGGGAAAGAGGACAGAGTGAGAAGGAAAGGAGAGGCTCTCAACTCCGGCCCTCCAGATGCTTGGGACTAAAATGCCCATCATCCCTGACCACTGGTCCTGTTAGCTAGGGATGATGGGAGTTGTAGTCCCCAAACAGCAGGAGGGGGCCAGGTTTGGCTACCACTTAGTTAAGAGCAGGCATGGCCAAACTTGGCCCTCCAGATGCTTTGGACTACAATTCCCATCATCCCTTGCTAACAGGATGAGTGGTCAGGGATGATGGGAATTGTAGTCCCAAACATCTGGAGGGCCGGAGTTTGCTTATGCCTGCTCTAAACTGTGTTTTATATCATCGACTTTATTTTGCTCTGTTATATTGTCATGTTCCTTCGGTGCTACGTCTTATGGCTGACGCAAATAAAGGTTTCATTCATTCAAGAGATCCAGGAGACAGACCGCCACCATTTGAAGCACACAAACCACAAGAGGGAAAAGAAGACGAAAAAGAAAACAGAAGGAACAGGCCATTAAAATGAAATGCTTTCCCCACACAAGCAACAGCGAAAAATGTTTTTTGTTCTAGGTTACTTGTCCATGAGGAAGGCAGACATTGTAATTCATCACGACTGTTAAATTAGGATTCTTTCATATATCTTTTATGAGAAGCTACCGTACCTTTCCGTGTATAAGACTAGGTGTTTATTGCTGGTATAATCTTAATATTTACAACCAGATGAAGGTTTCATTTTTGGAAGAATAAATTTTAGGAGTAGTATTTACAGTTATATGAAAAATGACTGATTTGGTTCTACTCTTAGAAATACATTGACAGATAATGATGAAATGATGGTGAGTGTTAATAAGTTTAACGTTTTCTATTTGCACAACTTTTCTGCTGTACTTGATTGGAAGGAGAAAAATAATCATTTCCTTCATAACAATTTAAACCATTTATTTCACTAAAGCAATAACATGATAGCATAGGTATCCATGTTTGTTAACTGATGTGGTTAAACTTGTTTTGTTGTTTTTAAGACTGAGTTTTAGCACACATGAAAATCTTAAAACAAATCCTTCTTTCCTGATGAACAGCCTTTGGACTATAATGTAACTCAAATAGAAAATCTTTAGTAAGGTTATATCCTCCAAAAGCCTTTCATTTAAAAAATCTGGTTTAAATCAAAATAATCCGATTCAAATAAAAAAAATGATTTTATTTATTTATTTTTAAAAAGCATTGATTTTTATCCACCCTGGTTAAGAAAACAACATAGCAGCTGTGTTTGAAATGCAATGTGGCGGGGGGAAAGGGGTATAAGGGAAGGCATTCCAGCTTCTTATGGAATCAAAAGGAATTCGGGCAAAATCTGCTGCCATGCAGGCATGTGATTTGTACCTCCCTGGCACACAGGCCCAATATGGTTCCCACAAGGGATTTTCACCAGTGTCCCAGAAAGAACACAGATTTTCAAATTTCCAGCAGCAGGTCTAGCTGCAGTACACTGTGGTCCCTTGATTCTCAAATGCCTCGGTTCTCAAATGCCAAAACCCGGTAGGAAGCGTTCTGGTTTCAGATCTGCCCACACTGGAAGAATGGCAAATGCAACTGACAGACTACATGGAGCTGGCCGAGATGACTGGCAGAATTCGAGACCTGGGAAAAGAGGAGGTGGAAGAGGACTGGAAGAAGTTTAAAGATTACCTACAAAGACTTTATAAATTGTTTGAATGTTAAGAAAGTGCTTGAAAGGAAGGAACTTGGCATCAGTAGCCTAGATGAGAAATGTATGAGAATAAGTTGAACTATAGGAATGAGATTTGAAGTAATGTTATGCCTAAACTAAGTAGCTTAATATTTGAGGGAAACATTTAAAATTATAGGTATAACACATTAGAACTAGAACATAAGATTTGAAATAAGGTAATAAATTGCGGAATATAACTTTTGTCCGGAGAACGCAGGAAAGGGAGATGTGAGGAAGTCCAGAGGGCTATGAAAAAATGTATGAAAGGCTGTGATTATCCATTATTTTTTCTGTATACTTTCTTTGTCTGTTATATGTTTGGTGACTTTCTTTTCTTAAAAAATGCAATAAAAATATTTAAAAAAGAAAAGAAAAAAAGGAAGCGTTCTGGTTTCTGGACGTTTTTCGGAAGCCGAAGGTCCGACATGGCTGTCAGCGATTACTTCTGGGGCGCCTGCGCCAATGAGAAGCCATGCCTTGGTTTTTGAACATTTGGACTTCTGGAATGGGTGAAGTTTAGCGTATTGTTTTCGCTCTTCTTTTGGCATTTTTGTTTTTTTAAAAGGCTTTTTCAGTTGATTTGTTTTTGTGACTGTGTGAACCCAGTTCAGCTCCTGATGGACTGATTGTGTGACTGCAGAAATGGATAAAAGGCCCCCATCCAAACAATGACTTTAGCTACGGATGGATGGATTGTTTTGGAACAGACTTCCAGAATGCTTTAAGTTTGAGAACCAAGGTTTAGGGAAGTTTTTAATGTTTAATGCTGTTTAATGTGTTTTTAATACTTGGTTGGGAGGAACCCAGGGTGGCTGGGGAAACCCAGCCAGATGGGAGGGGTATGTATAAATAAATAAATAAATAAATAAATAATTGGGTACCACTGTACTCAACTTGGCTTGTGACAGCCCGGTTCCATGATGCCAGGCGCACGGGCAAATCCCGTTGCAGTAGCATGTGCCACACTGGGCCTGGAGTGGTTGCTGTGCTAATACAGTGGTCCTTTGGTTTTCAAACTGAATCTGTTCCGGAAATCGGTTCCAAAACAAAAGTGTTCGAAAACCAAGGCGCTCTTTCCCATAGAGAGGAATGAAAAACAAATTAACACATTCCAGGCTTTGAAAAACAACCCCTAAAAACAGCCATTTCACATGAATTTTGCTATCTAACAGGACCACTGAATCATCAAATGAAAGCAGTAAGCAATGTACTGTACTATAAAAGAAATAAAACAGCATGGTAGGTGATAAAAATTAAAATTACTGTACTTTTCTGTGTGTAAGACTAGGGTTTATTTATTTGAAAAAATCATGCAAAAATGGGGGGTTGTCCTATACACGGATACAATCTCCCTCCATTTTCTTAATTTGGAGTCCCCCAAAATAGGGGCGTCTTATACACAGAAAAATATAGTAATTTTTTTCTGACCTGCACTGACGATAGTCATTGTTTGGATGGGGGGCTTTGATCCATTTCCGCAGTCACACAATCCATCCATCCATTCGTAGCTAAAGTCACTGTTTGGGTGGGGGGCTTCTATCTATTTCCGCAGTCACACAATCAATCCATCAGTAGCTGAACTGGGCTCCACACGGTCACAAAAACAAATCAACCGAAAAAGCATCAAAGCAAAATAAAGAGCAAAAAAAAAGTGCCAAACTTCATCCGTTCCAAAAGTCTGTTTGACTTTCCAAAATGTTCAAAAACCGAGGTGCGGCTTCTGATTGGCGCAGGCGCCCCCAAAGTAGCCGACAGCCGAATTTGATGTTCGGCTTCCGAAAAATGTTCGAAAACCAGAACACTTCCTTCTGGGTTTTCGGCGTTTGGGAAACAAGGTGTTTGAGAACCAAGGTACCACAGTATGTCCCATGTTCTGCAAAGTGGGCTGGATGTGAGTGCATCCAAAGACACAGGGATGAATTTTGTCTACCCAGGCTAAGACTCCCAGGCTGCTATCCTGCGTACGCCGAGAAGGTCTGCCCTTCTGTTCTACCCTGAAGAGGAACAGCTGTCAAACCTGGACTTCCACAGCATGTCCTTCCTCATTATAGATTACACCCCCAAATTCTCATGTCCTCACACAGTCCTACCACATAGGCTTGAAGGTACCCTCCCCGTTTTTAACATCTCTGACAAACGTTTGAGTTTTTTTTAGACCAGGCACCCCCAAACTTGGCCTTCCAGCTGTTTTGGGACTACAATTTCCATCATCCCTGACCACTGGTCCTGTGAGCTAGGAATGATGGGAGTTGTAGTCCCAAATAATAATAATAATAATAAATTTTTTATATCCCGCCCTCCCCAGCCGAAGCGGGGCTCAGGGCGGCTAACAACACTAAAACAATGCAACATTATAGAAACATTATAAAAATTAATTAAAATACAAATTGATGGCAACCATAAACTAAAGTTTTGTGAAGATTGCCAAAGGAGGGAGTCAGGCTGCGCCCTGACCAAAGGCCTGGTGGAACAGCTCTGTCTTGCAGGCCCTGCGGAAAGATGTCAAGTCCTGCAGGGCCCTTGTCTCTTGCGACAGAGCGTTCCACCAGGTTGGAGCCGCAACCGAAAAAGCTCTGGCTCTAGTTGAGGCCAGCCTAACCTCTCTGTGGCTTGGGACCTTCAAGATGTTTTTATTTGAAGACCGTAAGTTCCTCTGTGGGGCATACCAGGAGAGGCGGTCCCGTAGGTACGAGGGTCCTAGGCCGTATAGGGCTTTGAAGTTTAAAACCAGCACCTTAAACCTGATCCTGTACTCCACCGGGAGCCAGTGCAGCTGGTATAGCACCGGATGAATGTGATCTCGCAGCGAAGACCCCGTAAGGAGTCTCGCTGCGGCATTCTGCACCCGCTGGAGTTTCTGGGTCAGTCTCAAGGGCAGCCCCACGTAGAGCGAGTTACAATAATCCAGTCTGGAGGTGACCGTCGCGTGGATCACAGTGGCTAGGTCAGGGCGAGAGAGGTAAGGAGCCAGCTGCTTAGCTTGGCGGAGATGAAAAAATGCCGCCTTTGTTATAGCTGCAATCTGCGCCTCCATGGAGAGGGAGGTATCGAAGATTACACCCAAACTCTTAACGGACGGTGCTGGCACTAATTGCACCCCCGCAAGAGATGGGAGTTGCCCCTTCAATCTCATATCGTCCCGTCCCAGCCAGAGGACCTCTGTCTTCGAGGGATTTAACTTCAACCGGCTCCCACGTAACCATCCAGCCACAGCTTCCAAGCATCTGATCAGTGTGTCTGGGGCCAAGTCAGGATGGCCATCCATCAACAGATAGAGTTGGGTGTCATCAGCATACTGATGGCAGCCCAGCCCAAAACTCCGGACAAGCTGGGCAAGGGGGCGCATAAAGATGTTAAAAAGCATTGGGGAGAGTATCGCACCCTGGGGCACTCCACACACCAAGGAGTGGCGGGATGACAATTCCCCCCCAAGCGCCACCCTCTGTCCCCGACCAGAGAGAAACGAGCGCAGCCATTGAAGGACTGTGCCCTGGATCCCCACGTCGGCAAGGCGGTGGTCCAGGAGTTCGTGATCAACCATGTCGAAGGCTGCTGACAGGTCTAGAAGAATCAGCAGCCCCGACCCGCCTCGATCCAGCTGCCTGCGGAGATCATCTGTTAGGGCGACCAGAGCCGTCTCAGTCCCATGACCAGCGCGGAAGCCGGACTGGAATGGATCCAGAGCCGATGTTTCATCCAGAAACCTACCAAGCTGTTCCGCAACCGCTCTCTCAATCACTTTACCCAGGAATGGAAGGTTCGAAACCGGGCGGTAATTAGATAGATCTAAGGGATCTAATGATGTTTTCTTTAAAAGCGGGCGCACCACTGCCTCCTTCAGTTCCCCTGGGAATGTCCCGGTGCCAAGGGACAAGTTGATGATATCCCCCAGAGGGGCCCGCACCTCGTCTGGACACGCTCTATCTTTCACTGAGTTGGAAGGAGAGGTTTAATAAGCGCATTGGCCAGATACACCACTCCTAACACATCATATGTGTTAAAAATCATTGATTTTTATCCACCCTGGTGCCCTGTTACCTGAGGGATCTTGGCCATCAGCTGATAAAGTGGCGGCACTTTTACTCCTAGCTAGGGAGGCCTGGGTGGGGGTAAGCAGGCGGCTGAGCACGTTGCTCTCCATAGGACTGACCTGGGAACGGCGAGCTGGAGGGCGGGAAGAAACCAAAGAGGATTGCAACAGAAAATCCAAAAACAAAGCAAGCAGCCTAATGAAGCAAAGTATGGGAGACTATCGCAAGTCAAAGTGCATTTAGAAAGAAAGAACATCATGGAGAGACAGTGAGAGCCTACACCAGGGGTCAGCAAACTTTTTCAGAAGGGGGCCGGTCCACTGTCCCTCAGAGCTTGTGGGAGGCCGGATTAGATTTTTTTGTGGGGGGGGGGGGGAATGAACAAATTCTTATGCCCCACAAATCACCCAGAGATGCATTTTAAATTAAAGGACACATTCTACTGATGTCAAAACACGCTGATTCCCGGACTGCCCACGGGCCGGATTAATAAGGCGAATCGGCTGGATCCGGCCCCCTGGCCTTAGTTTGCCTACCCATGGCCTACACTCACATATGATTTAAAACACATTATTCTTAAGGGAAGCTCAATAATTTTAAAATTTTAAAGCCCAATTTATATCAAAGCAAGAAACAGGTAAAAATACATGTTTTTAAAATCTGTTTTTCAGCCATCCTGCACTGTTAGTGCACAAATGCAGTACAAATGTAGTGCACATACAGTCCTCCTGCGGAAACCCCACTGATGTTAAGTATGCCTGCACATTTCTTTTTCGTCTTAATGTAGTTAATGTAGGCAAAGATCCTGGTGGATTGGCGCGCTTTACAGTGGTGCCCCGCAAGACGAATGCCTCGCAAGCCGAAAAACTCGCTAGACGAAAGGGTTTTCCGTTTTTTGAGTCGTTCCGCAAGACGAATTTCCCTATGGGCTTGCTTCGCAAGACGAAACGTCTTGCAAGTTCTTGCAAGTTTGTTTCCTTTTTCTTAAAGCCGCTAAGCCGCTAATAGCCCTAAGCCGTTAATAGCTGCTAAGCCGCTAATAGCCGTGCTTCGCAAGACGAAAAAACCGCAAGACGAAGAGACTCGCGGAACGGATTAATTTCGTCTTGCGAGGCACCACTGTACATTAACAGTGGACTACAGTTATATTTGAATATTAAACACAGTGGTACCTCAGGTTACAGACACTTCAGGTTACAGACTCCGCTAACCTCGGGTTAAGAACTTTGCTTCAGGATAAGAACAGAAATTGTGCAGCAGCAGGCCTCATTAGCTAAAGTGGTGCTTCAGGTTAAGAACAGTTTCAGGTTAAGAACAGACCTCCGGAACAAATTAAGTTCTTAACCTGAGAGGTACCACTGTATTCTTAGCAATAAGACCAGAGTTTATTTAAAAAATGGCTTTCATTAGCAACCAATTTCCCCACTTCTCCTGTTTTTCGGGCTGGGCGTTAATCTGTTTTTTGCACCTTTCTGCTCTGCTTGCAAACCTTTGGATTCTGGCTGCTCAGAATTCAGAGGAACTTTGTTATTCAGTCTGTTTAATGAAGAACTTCTTTTAGTTGAGCCTGCAAGGATAAAATCGTGCCACGATTAGCTTTGCATATAGTAGCATGTATATCAATCAAGCCAATTACGAAGATTGACAGAAGATGATTACGCTCTTCAATCTGAATTGCAATGTGTATAAAACTCCACGTAGATGGAAAGAGGAAGCACATTCTCGATTAATTCAGAAAGCAATTATTGCTGGGTGGAAATTTCTCAACCACTTTCTTTTAATTGACAGGGCCTGTGAACTACCCTTTCTAATTGGCTACAACCCTAATTGATGCAATTCTGGGCTGCATCAATAGGTGTATAGCATCTAGATCAAGGGAAGTAATAGTGCCACTGTATTCTGCTCTGGTCAGACCTCACCTGGAGTACTGTGTCCAGTTCTGGGCACCACAGTTCAAGAAGGACACTGACAAACTGGAACGTGTCCAGAGGAGGGCAACCAAAATGGTCAAAGGCCTGGAAACGGTGCCTTATGAGGAACGGCTAAGGGAGCTGGGCATGTTTAGCCTGGAGAAGAGGAGGTTAAGGGGTGATATGATAGCCATGTTCAAATATATAAAAGGATGTCACATAGAGGAGGGAGAAAAGTTGTTTTCTGCTGCTCCAGAGAAGCGGACACAGAGCAATGGATCCAAACTACAAGAAAGAAGATTCCACCTAAACATTAGGAAGAACTTCCTGACAGTAAGAGCTGTTTGACAGTGGAATTTGCTGCCAAGGAGTGTGGTGGAGTCTCCTTCTTTGGAGGTCTTTAAGCAGAGGCTTGACAACCATATTTCAGGAGTGCTCTGATGGTGTTTCCTGCTTGGCAGGGGGGTTGGACTCGATGGCCCTTGTGGTCTCTTCCAACTCTATGATTCTATGATTCTAATTAGCTTTGTAAATGCTCTATTTCACAAATACAGTCTTGTGCGGAAGAGGTCAGTATCCCAATGGTAGAAAATCTACTGTATTTTCCCCAATATTTTTAAGGTTTAAAATTGGGGGTCGTCTTATACACGGAATGTTGCCATCCATGATTTCTTCATTTTGGTCTCAAAAAAGAGGGGTCATCTTATACACAGAAAAATACGATACTTCACATGTAGAGAACACCCCAGGATCAACCCCTGGGGGTCTCCAGGTAGGGCTGGAAAGACCGCTATCTGAAATCGCAAGGAACTACCGCTAGTTAGTATGAACAGTATTGACTTAGACGGGCCAATGGTCTGATTGCGGGGAAGGCAACTTCCTAGGTCCCAATCCCACAAAATAACAGTAACAGGGGGGCTCAGTGCAATTACAGCACGTAGAGAATGAACCATCTGCCCAGACGTAGGCCCAGTTCATCATCATCATCATCATCATGTTTTTATTTATACCCCGCCCATCTGGCTGGGTTTCCCCAGCACAGATTCAGGCCCAGTTCATTAATAATAATAATAATTTATTATTTCTATCCCAACTGTCTGGCTGGGTTTCCCCAGCCACTCCTGGCGGCTTCCAACAAAAGAGTAAAAATACATTAAAACATCAATAATTAAAAACTTCCCTAAACAGTTCAGAAGTCAATGACTTCCCATTCGAGGCACACACCCCTTCCTCTCTGGCATGGCCAGGAGACCAGAAGATTCACTTCAAATTTTAAGGAAACCAGTCTGCTGTTAAATCCAACTCAGGAAATGGGGGTTTGTTTATATTACATTATGGTTTGACTCCCTGGTCCTGAATGGGGCAACTGTGCCCCTGAAGGACCAGCTGCGCAGCCTGGGGGTGATCTTGGACCCAAGGAGGCACAGGTCCATTCTGTGTCCAGGGCAGCTCCATCTGGGACGCAGGATGAGCCCCTACCTGCCCAGAGTGGCACATGCTCTGGTTATCTCCCGCTTGGACTACTGCCATGCACTCTACATGGGTCTGCCTTGGAAGGTGACCCAAAAACTGCAACTAATTCAGAATGCGGCAGCCAGACTGGGGACTGGGACCGCTGAGACCATATAACACCAGTCTTGAGAGACCTGCACTGGCTCCCCGTACGTTTCCGAGCCCAATTCAAAGTGTATTAAGAGGATGCTGGTGAGGCAGGCTGAACCTTTCTGTAAACAAGGATTTCATTCTTCCCAAAAGGAAACCTTCCTCTGTGGGTCAATGTGAAGAGGATGCCAGTGAGGTTGAACCTTTCTGTAAAATAAAGTCTTACTGAGACCATAAAACACCAGTCCTGAGAGACCTGCATTGGCTCCCAGTACATTTCCAAGCACAATTCAAAGTGTTGGTGCTGACCTTGAAAGCCATCAATGCCCTTGGCCCAGTAGACGTGAAGGAGTGTCTCTACCCTGCATGCCGGGGTCCCTCTTCTGCGAGAAGCGAGGTTACAGGGAACCAGGCAGGGGGCCTTCTCGGTGGTGGTGCCCACCCTGTGGAACACCCTCCCACCAGATGTCAAGGTGATAAGCAACTATCCTACTTTCAAAAGACTTCTGAAGGCAGCCCTGTTTAGGGAAGTTTTTCATGTTTCATGCTGTATTGTGTTTTTAATATTCAACTGGGAGCCGCCCAGAGTGGCTGGGGAAACCCAGTCAGATGGCCGGGGTATAAATAATAAATTATTATTATACTATTGTTGTTGTTATACTGTTGTTGTTGTTTGTTGTTGTTGTTAATAGATGGGTCATTGGTCTGATCCAGCAAGTCTGTTCTTCTATTCTTATGACTGAGAATCAGCCATATTTAGAATCAAAGAACCATTATCACAAATCAAGATAACTAGATCTGACTGTAATTCTCTTCTGCAGGTGGAGGTTAACATGTCCATATGTGGTCATGAAGTATGAACTTGTGCAGCCCATGCACAACCTTGCCTGCTGTCTGTGAAATCTAGAAAGTCTCAGGACAGGAGATGTACATAAATCACTTTTAATAGTAAACGGTTGAGGGAATCTGACTCTATGTGAGAAAAGCCTCACACAATACAGCAGAGAATAATTGGGCGTACGGACAGAAGTACGTTGCAAACCGTATGCATGATATGGCTGCTCTCTTTGCCGTGCTACTTTAGACTTTGTGCAATGGCCGGCTGGGGATGCTAGCAGCAGGATCAGAGAATGCAAGGATAAATGTGCAGACAGTGATTTAAAGAAGTCGAATTGTAGCGGAGGGAAGCTGCGGGTGGGTGGGTGGAGTACTATACAACATGTACCGTATTTTTTGCTCCATAGGACACACTTTTTTCTCCCTAAAAGGAAAGGGGAAATGTCTGTGCGTCTTATGGAGCGAATGCGTGGTCCCTGGAGCTGAATTGCCCAGGGTCAAAAAGCAGATCATGCTCTTTTTTTTGAAAGAGGGAAGTGGGTGTTGAAACAAAGCCGCTGATTGGCAAGTGATCGGGGAGCGAGATAAGGGACGCTAGTGATAAAGGAGGCTGCCTGTGAGGGGGGAGGTAAAGACAGCAAACTTGCAAGGAGAGGAGACAGGAAGACTAAAGCAATGAGGAGAGAAATTAGAAGAAAAGGAGGAGCAAAAAACTGCTCCAGCTGAGGAAAAGACACTAAGGCAAACAAGAGAGAAGGGGGTGTTGAAAGGAAGCAGCTGATTGGTAAGCAATAAGGGAAAGACATAAGGGACGTGATAAAGGAGGCTGCCTGGGAGGGGGGATCCTCAGGATTTTTACATTGGGTCACCCCAAATTCACTGTCAGATCACCTAACATGTCCATGGCTACAGCCTGCACCAAAAAAATCACGCACCCACTGTTTTGTGGGGCCGCAATGGTGCAAAAACGTGGTTACAAAGCACAGATCCACATGAATCCTCAGGATTTTTGTATTGGGCCACCCCAAATTCACCATCAGATCACATAGCATATCCATGGCTACAGCCTGCACCAAAAAAATCACGCACCCACTGTTGCCTGGGGCCGCAATGGCACAGAAACGTGGTTACAAAGGACGGATCCACAAGGATTCTCGGGATTTTTGCATTGGGCTACCCCAAACTCACTGTCAAATCACATGTCTGTGGCCACAGCATTCACCACAAAAATCATACATCCACTGTTTCGTTCAGAATATTTTTTTTCTTGTTTTCCTCCTCTAAAAACTAGGTGCGTCTTATGGAGCGAAAAATATTTGTTTTCAATGTTTTTGAACTGTGTTTTTTCTTCTCTCAAATTCATTTCATTTTTTTCTGTTGTTCTATTTTTTCTGTATTATTTAAATAAATATTTTTTTTAAAAAAAGGAAAAGGAAAAAAAAGGAAAGGGGGGGGAAACCGCCACCAATTTTCAGACACCTGACTACTGTCCTTTTCCGTGTAGAAGACACCCCCATGTATAAGATGACCCCTCTTTTTTGAGCCCAAAATGAAGAAATAATGAATGGCAACAATCTGTGTACAAGACTACCCCCAATTTTAAACTTCAAAAATTTGGGGGAAAATATAGTCTTATACACGGAAAAACACAGCACTTAAGTCTTGGGTCAAATGGAAGTGCTTGTGATTGACAGCATGCAAATCCTGATGGGTTAGTATGGAAGAGTAGGTGGCAACAAAAAAGGAATGGCAGGATAAATTATTAGATTATGCTGAATTGGCCAGATTAACAGAGACGATTAGGGGACAATCCAGATAAGAATTCCCAAAAGAATGGGGAAAATGCAGAGAATACTTTCCCAAAAAGTGCCCCAAAATATACACCTGGACTTGTTTCAATTAATTTCTACAGGAGACTTTGTGGTTTTTTAAGTCATAATTAGGAAAAATTGTAATAATCCCATACAAAAGAAATAGTATACAAGAAGTAAATAAGGAGGCCATTTACAGGATAAAGGAAGTCTTTTATTTTTATGTTATCTTTGTGTAAGAGGATAGGAGTTTAATTTTGATAATTAAATTGCCAATGGTGGTGGGTTTGTTTGTATGTATGAGTTGTTGTGGACTATGTTGTAAATAAAGGTAAAGGGACCCCTGACCATTAGATCCAGTCGTGACCGACTCTGGGGTTGCAGCGCTCATCTCGCTTTATTGGCCGAGGGAGCCGGCGTATAGCTTCCAGGTCATGTGGCCAGCATGACTAAGCCGCTTCTGGCAAACCAGAGAAATCAGGGGTAATAATTTGGCTTTCTGAATTCCAGAACTGAGGGGGTCTGCAAAGTGTCTACCATGACTCTTCTGTTCTAACGGAACTTGTCACATCCTGCAACCAATGGGTGGAGATATGCACTGTCCACTGGGTTAACAAAATGAGTCAAAAAAGGGAATTTAAGGCCAAAATATCACGAAGAGGTGTAAAGGTGGAAAAGCATACTAGGTTTTCAGTTTCTCAGAGGGAGAAAGCATTCCCCAAGGGGGGGGGGGGGGAGGAGAGCAGTGAATCTAATAGAAGGGAGCAAGAGGAACAAGAGGGAGGGACCGGCTGTTCCCAGGAAAGGCCAGGGTTCAGTTCTAGCTCAGATTCGGAGGAGGGGAGATACAAGCCAGCTCTAGCCAGGAGGGTAGGGAAAAGAGCGGGAAAGCAAAGGGAAAGGCGCCTTCGCCATTTGGAGAGTGGCTGGTCATGGAGAAGCAGAGCTCAGAAGGTATCTGAAAGAAGGGACTCTGAGGAAGAAGAGTTAAGAACTGTTTATAAGAATGTTTTGTTAATACGCAATAAAAAGTTTTATAAAAGAACAAGAAGCGTTTCTGTGGTGATCTGAAGAGGACAACGACCAGTCCTGACAGAATACCTTCTGCTCTGCGCCGCTTCACTATAAGTAAAGAAGGAGAAACCAAAATGGATGGAGCTGTGGCGCCAGTTGGGCAAGGAGAAACCCCAGCGCTCCAGCTAACATTACAGGACTTATGGCAACAGAACTTACAGTTGAAAAGTCAAGTCGACGTCCTATCGGCAGCACTGGGAGAACATAGAACCAGGCTGCAATCGACGTGGGGAGATAGAGTGAGTAAAACATTGACTGTACGTCCACGTAGCTTCCAGGGAGAAAGCTCTGAATACATGGCTTTCAAGACAGAAATTTCTTACATAATTGAGATAAAGGATAAAGAATTTCAATCTGAGCAAGAGAAGGTTGCTTATGTGATTAATTTCTTGGAAGGGAGGGCTAAGGACTGTGTTATACCCCTCATATCTCGGAGGGATGCCGCCCTAGGAAATCTACACATTTTTCTGCAGTATCTAGACACGATTTTCTTAGACCCTGCGCATGAAACAACCACAGCTAGGCAGCTGTTGAGAATGAGACAAGGAAAAGACACTGTGGGAGTTTATTGGTCCAACTTTAGTTTGCTGGTGCAGAAATTAAAATGGGATCTGAATTCCCCAACAGTCGCAGCCCTTTTTAGGGAAGGACTGAATAATGAGATTTTAGACCAATTGGCCCAAATGCCAGAACCTAGTTCCTTGGACTCTCTGGTCCGAACGTGCCTGCAATTGAGCCTACGCGTGGAACGGAGGGCTAGTGAAAAGAAGGAACAATGGAGACCACGGTGGCGGGAAAATAATATTATCGAAAGTACAGAGAGCAGAGCGGGCAACGTGACAGGACGAGAGTGGCCAGAGCCCATGGAATTAGGAGCAGCCAGACCCCTCCCAGTTACTACCTCTTCCATGGTAAGAGGAAATGCAGGGAAAGGAAGAGATGCAAGGCGTTGCTTTGTCTGTGGAAAACAAGGGCATCTAGCACGACAATGTCACAATCGTAAAGGATGGGAGTCTCTATCTGGAGCAGACATGAGAGACGACAATTGCCCAGAGGAACTGCATCAGGGAAACGAATGTCCCCGGCTGGAAATGGGAGCTTGCAGCTGGGTGGAGAAGCAATAGAAGGCTCTCACGCGGAACCACCTATCCCATGGCTAACGGTGAAGGTGCAACTACAACTACCCAATGGACACAGCGTCCAGGTAGAGGCGTTGTTAGACTCAGGAGCGTCAGCAGATTTCATAGATCAGAAATTGGTACAGGAACACAAAATCGCTTTGTTACCTTTGAGTTTCCCACTGCGAGTGAAAACAATCGACGGCAGACCGCTACTTTCAGGAGAAGTGACTTATGAGACTCCACCAATGAGAATGGATATGGGTCATCACTCAGAGACCAGGGCATTTCATGTGACCAAACTAGCTGGGCACCCAATGGTGCTGGGCATGAGTTGGCTCAATCGTCATAATCCGGTGATTGCCTGGCATCAAAGATCTTTGGTTTTTGGTTCGATATATTGTATGACACATTGTTTGGGGCAAAAGGGAAAAATCTCGGTGGAAGTAATGGGAACAGAGGTAGAAGGGAAGTTGATGGGGAATGAAAGTGAGATTCCATCACAATATATGGCTTATCAGGATGTTTTTTGTGAAAAAGAAGCAGATAAACTTCCACCACATAGGCCCTATGATTGCAAGATAGATCTAGTCCCTGGGGCACAGTTGCCACCAAGCAAGATATATGCCATATCGGAAGTAGAATCTGCAGCATTGAGGGAGTTCCTGCAAAAGAATTTGCAGAGAGGTTTTATTAGAGAGTCTACGGCCTCTGGGGGTGCTCCTGTCTTTTTTGTCAAAAAGAAAGGTGAGGAAGGGGCACCAAGATTAGTATGTGACTTCAGAATCCTTAACAGTCAAATGAAGCCTCGTGTGTGCCCACTGCCACGTATAGATGACCTCTTAGAGAGAGTAAGGTCAGCCAAAGTCTTTACCAAGCTTGATCTACGAGGAGCATATAATCTGATAAGGGTCAGAGAAGGGGATGAGTGGAAAACCAGTTTTTGTACTAAGTATGGTGCATTTGAATTCTTGGTAATGCCTTTTGGCTTGCAAAATGGCTCAGGGGTATTTCAAACCTTCATCAATCACGTCTTAGCAGGTATACTGGATCAGTTCTGTGTCTCTTATTTAGATGACCTCTTAATATATAGTGAAAGTATGGAGGAACACGTAAAACATGTCACACAGGTGTTAGAGAGATTGAGGACCAACAGGTTATATGTGAAGTTAGAGAAGTGTAAATTCCACACACAAAAGGTGGAGTTCCTGGGATATTGCATTTCCCACAAAGGGGAGCACATGGACCCCAGTAAAGTTCAGGCAGTGGTGGAATGGGAGGCACCTAAAACTAAGAAAGATCTACAGAGGTTTTTAGGATTTGCTAATTTCTATCGTAAATTCATAGGTAATTACTCCAAAATCACAGCGCCACTAACTGATTGTCTAAGAGGCAAGGGGCCATTCAGATGGACTGAGGAAGCACAGAAGGCCTTTGATAAATTAAAGGTGGTGTTTGCTTCAGAAAAATATCTTATGCACCTAGATCCAAGTAAGCGTATAAAGGTAGAAACTGATGCCTCTGACAGGGCTATTGGGGCCATTCTGCTGCAACAGGACAAGGAAGGGGACTGGAGACCCTGTGCATTCTACTCTAGAAAATTAAATCAATCAGAACAAAACTACACCATATTTGATAAGGAACTTTTAGCTGTGCACGCTGCCTTTAAAGTGTGGAGACATTTTTTGGAAGGGGCATCACATCAGGTGGTGGTACAAACAGATCATAAGAATTTAGAGTATTGGAGAACTGCTAGACAGCTAAACCAAAGGCAAATTAGGTGGGCAGAGTTTTTTGCTGGGTTTAATTTTAGGATTGAGTACATACCTGGGCATCAAAACATTCGTGCAGACGCGCTATCGCGCAAACCTGAGTATATGGAAGGGGAAGCACCTCCCAAGTTGCGAGAAATGCTGAGATCGGATCAGTGGGGGTGTGCAGCCGTAGTAGTGGATGGCAGGGAATTCCAGCAATTGACAGTAACAGATGAGTTTGCACAAAAGAAAATGGAGGAACTGAGAAAAGGTAGAGGGGAAGTGGAAGGTTTCAAAGAAAAAGATGGATTGTTGTACAGGAGAGGGGTGCTGTATGTACCTGCAGGTGAATTAAGAGGTAAAGTGTTGAGGCAACATCATGATAACCCGACTGCAGGACATTTTGGTAGAGAAAAGACCCTGTATCAGATCACACAGCAGTTCTTGTGACCAAAGTTGAGGGAGGAAGTAACACAATATGTAAGAGGTTGTGAAGTATGTCAACGAGCCAAGGCACCCAGAGCAGCTCCCGCAGGGTTGTTGCAACCTATGCCCACGCCGGGAAGGCCTTGGGATGTGGTGTCTATGGATTTTATAACGGATCTACCGTCATCGCACAGGCAAACAGTGATCTTTGTAGTGGTTGACATGCTAACCAAGATGGCACATTTCATACCATGTACCAAAATTCCGACCGCACAGGAAACTGCAAAGATGTTTTTAGATAATATTTTTAGGTTGCATGGTATGCCATCACAAATCATTTCAGATAGAGGGGCCCAATTTACATCACAATTTTGGAAGAGGTTAATGCAGTTACTAGATGTGGAGCTAAGCCTCACGTCAGCGAGACACCCGCAAACCAATGGGGAAGCTGAAAGAACGAATGCAACACTACAACAATATCTGAGGTGTTATGCTGGTTATCAGCAGAGCGGGTGGTTAGAGAAGTTGAGTCTAGCAGAGTTTGCGTATAATAATGCAATGCATGTGTCTACGGGCAGAGCCCCATTTGTGGCAAACTATGGCTTGCACCCAAGGGCATTCCCAGGTCAAGAGGAGCAGTTAGCAGTACCAGCAGCAGAACAAATGATAGAGGAGTTGAGGTGCATTCATGAGATATTGAAAGAGGATTTGGAAGAAGCTAAAGAGGCTTACAAGAAAGCTGCAGATAGGCACCGGTGAGTTGGGGAAGAAATCCAAGTAGGGAGCTGGGTATGGCTGTCTACCAAGGGACTACCAATACGAGGGAAGTGTAAAAAGCTAGAACCAAGGAGATTGGGACCTTTCCAAGTAAAGGCTCAAATTAACCCAGTCGCTTTCAAGCTTCATTTGCCTGAAAATATGAGAATACACCCTGTATTTCATAGATCTTTATTGTCAGTGTTTGTACCAGCACATAAGTATCAAATTTCAAGGGAACCACCTCCTTTTCCCACCATGATGGGTAAAGCGGAGACCGAAGTGGAAGAAATATTAGACTCGAGAATAAGTAGGAGGAAATTACAGTATTTGGTTGCATGGAAAGGGTTAGATGAGTCTGAGAACTCATGGGAACCAGCAGAAAAAATTAACGTTCCAGAATTGCAGAGAGAATTTCATAGAAGATATCCCCACAAGCCAAAACCCCAGAACTGGCATCTTCAAGAAATTTTTGAAGAGACAGATAGCGAGGAAGAAGAGTTCATAGGGTTCGGTCCTTCAGAAACAGAGGAGAGCGAGGAGGAGGAAGGGGGGCTTAGGGGAGGGGGTGATGTCAGGGAAGAGTTAGAGGTTTTCAGTTTATCAGAGGGAGAAAGCATTCCCCAAGGGGGGGAGGAGAGCAGTGAATCTAATAAAAGGGAGCAAGAGGAACAACAGGGAGGGACCGGCTGTTCCCAGGAAAGGCCAGGGTTCAGTTCTAGCTCAGATTCGGAGGAGGGGAGATACAAGCCAGCTCTAGCCAGGAGGTTAGAAAAAAGAGCGGGAAAGCGAAGGGAAAGGCGCCTTCGCCATTTGGAGAGTGGCTGGTCATGGAGAAGCAGAGCTCAGAAGGTATCTGAAAGAAGGGACTCTGAGGAATAATAGTTAAGAACTGTTTATAAGAATGTTTTGTTAATACGCAATAAAAAGTTTTATAAAAGAACAAGAAGCGTTTCTGTGGTGATCTGAAGAGGACAACGACCAGTCCTGACAACTATGTTGTTGCTGTTTTGCAAACATACACTCACCCTTGCTGGGAGAATTCAGACGTGCTGCTGAGGATGAAAGGCGCTTATTGATGACAGTTTCTGCTTGCTTAAGGTTTGCTGAGGAGGTAGAGCGCTTGCTGCCTGAAAAAAGGAATTATTACTTTAGCACAGGGTAGATTTAAGTTCTCAAACTGAATCTGTTCCGGAAACCAAAACATTCCAAAACCAAGGTGTGCTTTCCCATAGAAAGGAATGCAAAATATATTACTCCATTGGAGACTTTGAAAAACAACCCCTAACACAGCCATTTCACATGAATTTTGCTATCTGGTCTGCACTCTTTATAAAGATTTGAGGAATGAGATTCTCACCCCTCTTTTATTGTCCATTCCGGGTCACCCAACCACTGCCAGTCTCCTTCCTCTTGGCAGGTCAAGAGGAGCAGAGGACAGCAAAGGCTGCCAGGTTTTGAGCTGGGGCCATCAGAAGATCCACTATTTGGCTGCTGATTGAGGACCCTAAAGTGTCTTTTATACCATCGACTTTTGATTTCTGTTCTTTGTATATTGCATTCCTGTTTTGTTGCTATGGTTGATACAAATAAAGATTCATTCATTCATTCCAACTCTTGAGACACAGGCACAACTCCTAAAAGGATGTCTGCCTGGGACATGCAACTCTGGGGTCTCTGATTCAGTTCATAGAAATAGCAGGGTAGCAGACTGGGTGGGTGAACAGGTAGGCAGGTAAGGAGTTCCTATGGTGGAGGCAGCATCTAGGCTATATTACACCAGACACCAGAGAATATTCCAAGGGGCCATGCCTAAGGTTTTTGTGCAGTGTATACAATAATCTTATGAGCAAGCAGGTCATATGAATTCTTTCGATCTCAAAGAGGAAGTAGCAAGTCAGCTGCATGCAAGCAATTGCCTGGTTAAGAGGAACGCAGCTCTGTGTGGCTTACAGAAGGCCTCTAAGCAACACCGTTCTAGACAGGAAGTTACCGTTGCTTAAATCCAGCTATTGAAGGAGAATGCCAAGGCTAGTGGGGTTAGTTCAAATAATAGCAAGCAGGCAAATAGATACTAGACCCACCTTCATCTGGAATTGGCGACTCTGTGAAATAAAGTTTGTAAACGAAAATCACAACGATGAAACAAGCATGAAAGAATTCACAAGGAAAACATTCAGAAATAAGGGGCAAGGCAGGATTAAGGTTCTTAATCTTAAATAACTGGCACTTTTATTGAACAATCCCATTACAAGATGTAACATTAGTTAAATCCCCAATCTGCGAGTACCTAACAACATAGGAAGCTGTCTTATACTGGGTCAGAACATTGGGTTCACCTAGGTCAGTACTGCCAACACTGGCTGGCAGAAGATGTTCAGGGATTCAGGCAGAGAACATTCCCAGCTCTACTTGAGATGTGATGTATTGAACCTGGGCTCTTCTAAATAATAATAATAATAATAATACTGCTACAACTAATAATAATAACATTTCTACCCTGCCCATCTGGCTGGGTTTTCCCAGCCACTCTGGGGGGCTTCCAACAAAATATCAAAATGCAATGATTCATCCAATATCAAAAGCTTCCCTAAACAGGGCTGCCTTCAGATGTCTTCTAAAAGTCAGATGGTTGTTTATTTCCTTGACATCTGACGGGCAGGCGTTCCACAGGGCTGGTGCCACAACCGAGAAGGCCCTCTGCCTGGTTCCCTGTAACTTCGCTTTTCTCAGGGAGGGAACTGCCAGAAGGTCCTCGGGAGGAGGTGTCCGGGGTGGAGGTGCTGCTTCACGTCTACTGGGCCGAGGCCTTTTAGGGCTTTCAAGGTCAGCACCAACACTTTGAATTGTGCCTGGAAAGGTCTTGGGAGCCAATGTAGGTCTTTCAGGACTGGTGTTATGTGGTCTCGGGCTGTGCAAATGCAAAGCATGTGCTCTGTCACCCCAAGGGCCTGCCACCCTTACAAAGATACTGTTTCAGCCCAGAAGGACATCAAAATGTAGATTAAGGGAGTTTATGCCCCTTTTGATATTAACATTCAATATGAATGCAAAAGACTCAGGTGTTATCAAGCACCGGGAAGCCTCACAAAAACTCGCCTACTCTTCGCTTCATTGTTACACTCCTATGACAAGCAGAATCCGACAGGAGCGCCTTGCTCCAAACAGGACAGGTTTTAACAGTGTGCCACCGGACCCGATTAACTAGTTTTAAGGTAGAAATGTCTCTAGGAGGAGGCACCCACAAGGGAAATGGAAAGCTTGTCTATTTAAAAAGTTCCCCCTCTGCTCAATCATTTTTAGTCATCTGAAGGCAGCCCTGTTTAGGGAAGCTTTGAATATTGGATGAATCATTGTATTTTAATATTCTGCTGGAAGCTGCCCAGAGTGGCTGGGGAAACCCAGCCAGATGGGCGGGGTATAAATAATAAATTGTTGTTGTTGTCGTCGTCGTCAGGAAAGGGAATTAGCCATGATAGCTAAGTGAATGTCCAGGCTCAAACAGAAAGTTCCTCCGAGTAGCCGTTGTGGGGGTGGTAAACAGCAATGGGTGGCTATTTCCACCATGCACTAAACTGGGATTCCTGGAAGCAACTGGCAGGCCAATGCCAAAAACAAGATGACTAGATTTATTGTATTTTATTGTATTTTAATAAAGATGGGTGGGGTATAACTAATATATTATTATTATTATTATTATTATTATTATTATTATTATTATTAGGGTCATTGGTCTGCTCCAGCAAGTCTGTTCTTCTATTCTTATGACTGAGAATCAGCCATATTTAGGATCAAAGAACCATTATCACTAATCAAAATAACTAGATCTGACTCTGTACTCATTCTCTCCTGCAGGCCAACTTCGAAAATCAAATGTCTAACATGTGGGTAGGCAGATTAAGGCCTGGGGGCCGGATCCGGCCCAATCGCCTTCTCAATCCGGCCCATGGACAGTCTGGGAACTAGCGTGTTTTGACATGAGTAGAATGTGCCCTTTTGTTTACCGTATTTTTCGCTCTATAACACGCACCTGACCATAACACGCACATCGTTTTTAGAGGAGGAAAACAAGGGAAAAAACATTCTGAATGAAACAGTGGATGTATCATTTTTGTGCTTCATGCTGTGGCCACAGACATGTGATCTGATGGTGAATTTGGGGTGACCCAATGCAAAAATCCTGAGAATTCCTGTGGATCCATGCTTTGTAACCACGTTTTTGCACCATTGCAGCCCCAGGCAACAGTGGGTGCGTGCTTTTTTTGGTGCAGGCTGTAGTCATGGACATGCTATGTGATCTGATGGTGAATTTGGGGTGACCCAATGCAAAGATCCTGAGAATCCCTGTGGATCCATGCTTTGTAACCACATGTTTACACCATTGCAGCCCCAGGCAACAGTGGGTGCGTGCTTTTTTTGGTGCAGGCTGTAGCCATGGACATGCTATGTGATCTGATGGTGAATTTGGGGTGACCCAATGCAAAAATCCTGAGAATCCCTGTCGATCCATGCTTTGTAACCACGTTTTTGCACCATTGCAGCCCCAGGCAACGAAACAGAGAAGGGTGGGCAGTAAGACCCTGAGGCAGAATGCAGGAAAGCAGCCACTTCCTCTTTTCAGGTTTCCCTTCTCCGTGACTCGCCATTTGACTTTTGCTTGATTTTTTGGCTCCAGGGACCACACATTCGCTCTATAACACGCACAGACATTTCCCCTTCCTTTTTAGGAGAAAAAATCTGTGTGTTATAGAGGGAAAAATACGGTATTTAAAATGCATCTCTGGAGGGAGGGTGGACTGGCCCCCTGCTGGAAAAGTTTGCTGACTCCTGGTCCAACAAGTATCTGCAAGATAACTGACATAGGAAAGCTACTGTGCTTTCTGTAGAAAGAGCCAGTTTAAACAGGCCACATTTACTGAACCCTTCACCTTTACTTTTAAATCAAACCACACTTCATTCCCATGCTCAGTTTTTCATACATCCAAAGCTGCCTTACAGGGAGCCAGACTCGTGGTCTAAACTGGCCCAGCACTGACTACTCTGGCCGGCAGCGTTTAAAAGACTGTCTCAAAGCAAATCAACAAGCGTAAAGCAAAAGAGGTTGAAAGATCTCAAGGCAAATCTAAAAAAAAGTAGGATAAACACCGACAACTGGGAAACACCGGCCTGCGAGCGCTCCAATTGGAGAACAGCCTTGACCAAATGTGTCCTGGGCTTTGGAGACACTCAAACTCAGGATGCGAGGGAGAAACGGGTGAAGAGGAAGGCACGCTGGGCAAATCCACACCGGGATCAACTCCTGCCTGGAATCCAATGTCCCTGCTGCTGAAGGATGTGTGAGTCCAGAATTGACCTCTGCAATCCCACAAAAGGGATTGCCAAAGAAGAGAAGAAGAAAAAGAGGGGGAAGAAAAGGAGGAGCAGGTGGAGGAGCAGGAGGAGGCGAAAAGAAGAGGAAGAGAAGAGAAGAGATGAAGGAGGAGAAGGTGTGGAGGAGGAGGAGGAGGAGGAGGAGGAGAAGAAGAAGAAGAAGAAGAAGAAGAAGAAGAAGAAGAAGAAGAAGAAGAAGAAGAAGAAGAAGAAAAGAGGAGGAGGAGGAGAAAAGAGGAAGAGGAAAAGGAGGAGGAGAGATG
>NW_027554757.1:0-36738 GCF_964188315.1 Podarcis muralis
TCCTGCTTTTACAGAGGTCAGCACAAAAGGAGGAGGAGGATTTCTATATGGTAAATGTTTCAAAGTGGGGACTTCATCTGTGGTATGTCACAAATGGGACCTGCACCCAATTGTTGCAGTGTGTTCTGCTGCTTCTGTTTAGAGTTCCAGCCAGCTCTTCCTCCAAGTGCATTACACAAGCACGCACACACAGAGACACGGGGACGCCCCATTCCATAATGATAATTTTATTCTTTATACCCCACACAACTGACTGGGTTGCCCCAGCCGCTCTGGGCGGCATCCATCATGTATAAAAACATAATAAAACACTAGATGTTTTTAAAAAAACACCCTTCAGTGTACAAGATTGCCTTCAGACGGCTTGGGAGTCGGAGAACTCCATACCCCCCAACATTTCTCCTTTGAAAATAGGGACACCCTAAGGAAAAGAGATTAACAGTAATCCTTCAAGTGGTTTGGCTATGCGTTGGTTAATGGGTTAATTGGTGAGCTATGAGGTAAAGGGGAGGGTCAGATGCCTTGTCAATCAAAGAATGCCTTGTCAACCAACCAGAGGCAGCTTTGCAAACCCAGCAGCCTTGTCAACCAACCAGAAGCCGTTTGTCAATGCCAGCAGCCTTGTCAACCAATCAGAGGGAGCATTTTCACTCCCAGCAGTAGGTATAAAACCAGCAGGCCCGGCCTGCGCTCAGGCCAATGGCCTGCGCTCAGGCCAATGGCCTGCGCTCAGGCCAATGGCCTGCGCTCAGGCCAATGGCCTGCGCTCAGGCCAATGGCCTGCGCTCAGGCCAATGGCCTGCGCTCAGGCCAATGGCCTGCGCTCAGGCCAATGGCCTGCGCTCAGGCCAATGGCCTGCGCTCAGGCCAATGGCCTGCGCTCAGGCCAATGGCCTGCGCTCAGGCCAATGGCCTGCGCTCAGGCCAATGGCCTGCGCTCAGGCCAATGGCCTGCGCTCAGGCCAATGGCCTGCGCTCAGGCCAATGGCCTGCGCTCAGGCCAATGGCCTGCGCTCAGGCCAATGGCCTGCGCTCAGGCCAATGGCCTGCGCTCAGGCCAATGGCCTGCGCGCTCCTTTCCCTCTGGATTTGACTTTTCCTCTTCTCTCCCCCCCCCCCCACCTAATCTCAGGTTTTTTGTTTTCTTTATTTCCTTTACCACTCTTTCCTTCTTTCACACTCTTCCAGATTGTGCAACGTTTCCTCTTTCCTTCCTGGTCCTTTTGTCTCCTGCTTTTACAGAGGTCAGCACAAAAGGAGGAGGAGGATTTCTATATGGTAAATGTTTCAAAGTGGGGACTTCATCTGTGGTATGTCACAAATGGGACCTGCACCCAATTGTTGCAGTGTGTTCTGCTGCTTCTGTTTAGAGTTCCAGCCAGCTCTTCCCTCCAAGTGCATTACACAAGCACGCACACACAGAGACACGGGGACGCCCCATTCCATAATGATAATTTTATTCTTTATACCCCACACAACTGACTGGGTTGCCCCAGCCGCTCTGGGCGGCATCCATCATGTATAAAAACATAATAAAACACTAGATGTTTTTAAAAAAACACCCTTCAGTGTACAAGATTGCCTTCAGACGGCTTGGGAGTCGGAGAACTCCATACCCCCCAACATTTCTCCTTTGAAAATAGGGACACCCTAAGGAAAAGAGATTAACAGTAATCCTTCAAGTGGTTTGGCTATGCGTTGGTTAATGGGTTAATTGGTGAGCTATGAGGTAAAGGGGAGGGTCAGATGCCTTGTCAATCAAAGAATGCCTTGTCAACCAACCAGAGGCAGCTTTGCAAACCCAGCAGCCTTGTCAACCAACCAGAAGCCGTTTGTCAATGCCAGCAGCCTTGTCAACCAATCAGAGGGAGCATTTTCACTCCCAGCAGTAGGTATAAAACCAGCAGGCCAATGGCCTGCGCTCAGGCCAATGGCCTGCGCTCAGGCCAATGGCCTGCGCTCAGGCCAATGGCCTGCGCGCTCCTTTCCCTCTGGATTTGACTTTTCCTCTTCTCTCCCCCCCCCCCCACCTAATCTCAGGTTTTTTGTTTTCTTTATTTCCTTTACCACTCTTTCCTTCTTTCACACTCTTCCAGATTGTGCAACGTTTCCTCTTTCCTTCCTGGTCCTTTTGTCTCCTGCTTTTACAGAGGTCAGCACAAAAGGAGGAGGAGGATTTCTATATGGTAAATGTTTCAAAGTGGGGACTTCATCTGTGGTATGTCACAAATGGGACCTGCACCCAATTGTTGCAGTGTGTTCTGCTGCTTCTGTTTAGAGTTCCAGCCAGCTCTTCCCTCCAAGTGCATTACACAAGCACGCACACACAGAGACACGGGGACGCCCCATTCCATAATGATAATTTTATTCTTTATACCCCACACAACTGACTGGGTTGCCCCAGCCGCTCTGGGCGGCATCCATCATGTATAAAAACATAATAAAACACTAGATGTTTTTAAAAAAACACCCTTCAGTGTACAAGATTGCCTTCAGACGGCTTGGGAGTCGGAGAACTCCATACCCCCCAACATTTCTCCTTTGAAAATAGGGACACCCTAAGGAAAAGAGATTAACAGTAATCCTTCAAGTGGTTTGGCTATGCGTTGGTTAATGGGTTAATTGGTGAGCTATGAGGTAAAGGGGAGGGTCAGATGCCTTGTCAATCAAAGAATGCCTTGTCAACCAACCAGAGGCAGCTTTGCAAACCCAGCAGCCTTGTCAACCAACCAGAAGCCGTTTGTCAATGCCAGCAGCCTTGTCAACCAATCAGAGGGAGCATTTTCACTCCCAGCAGTAGGTATAAAACCAGCAGGCCCGGCCTGCGCTCAGGCCAATGGCCTGCGCTCAGGCCAATGGCCTGCGCTCAGGCCAATGGCCTGCGCTCAGGCCAATGGCCTGCGCTCAGGCCAATGGCCTGCGCTCAGGCCAATGGCCTGCGCTCAGGCCAATGGCCTGCGCTCAGGCCAATGGCCTGCGCTCAGGCCAATGGCCTGCGCTCAGGCCAATGGCCTGCGCTCAGGCCAATGGCCTGCGCTCAGGCCAATGGCCTGCGCTCAGGCCAATGGCCTGCGCTCAGGCCAATGGCCTGCGCTCAGGCCAATGGCCTGCGCTCAGGCCAATGGCCTGCGCTCAGGCCAATGGCCTGCGCTCAGGCCAATGGCCTGCGCTCAGGCCAATGGCCTGCGCTCTCCTTTCCCTCTGGATTTGACTTTTCCTCTTCTCTCCCCCCCCCCACCTAATCTCAGGTTTTTGTTTTCTTTATTTCCTTTACCACTCTTTCCTTCTTTCACACTCTTCCAGATTGTGCAACGTTTCCTCTTTCCTTCCTGGTCCTTTTGTCTCCTGCTTTTACAGAGGTCAGCACAAAAGGAGGAGGAGGATTTCTATATGGTAAATGTTTCAAAGTGGGGACTTCATCTGTGGTATGTCACAAATGGGACCTGCACCCAATTGTTGCAGTGTGTTCTGCTGCTTCTGTTTAGAGTTCCAGCCAGCTCTTCCCTCCAAGTGCATTACACAAGCACGCACACACAGAGACACGGGGACGCCCCATTCCATAATGATAATTTTATTCTTTATACCCCACACAACTGACTGGGTTGCCCCAGCCGCTCTGGGCGGCATCCATCATGTATAAAAACATAATAAAACACTAGATGTTTTTAAAAAAACACCCTTCAGTGTACAAGATTGCCTTCAGACGGCTTGGGAGTCGGAGAACTCCATACCCCCCAACATTTCTCCTTTGAAAATAGGGACACCCTAAGGAAAAGAGATTAACAGTAATCCTTCAAGTGGTTTGGCTATGCGTTGGTTAATGGGTTAATTGGTGAGCTATGAGGTAAAGGGGAGGGTCAGATGCCTTGTCAATCAAAGAATGCCTTGTCAACCAACCAGAGGCAGCTTTGCAAACCCAGCAGCCTTGTCAACCAACCAGAAGCCGTTTGTCAATGCCAGCAGCCTTGTCAACCAATCAGAGGGAGCATTTTCACTCCCAGCAGTAGGTATAAAACCAGCAGGCCCGGCCTGCGCTCAGGCCAATGGCCTGCGCTCAGGCCAATGGCCTGCGCTCAGGCCAATGGCCTGCGCTCAGGCCAATGGCCTGCGCTCAGGCCAATGGCCTGCGCTCAGGCCAATGGCCTGCGCTCAGGCCAATGGCCTGCGCTCAGGCCAATGGCCTGCGCTCAGGCCAATGGCCTGCGCTCAGGCCAATGGCCTGCGCTCAGGCCAATGGCCTGCGCTCAGGCCAATGGCCTGCGCTCAGGCCAATGGCCTGCGCTCAGGCCAATGGCCTGCGCTCAGGCCAATGGCCTGCGCTCAGGCCAATGGCCTGCGCTCAGGCCAATGGCCTGCGCTCAGGCCAATGGCCTGCGCTCAGGCCAATGGCCTGCGCTCAGGCCAATGGCCTGCGCTCAGGCCAATGGCCTGCGCTCAGGCCAATGGCCTGCGCTCAGGCCAATGGCCTGCGCTCAGGCCAATGGCCTGCGCTCAGGCCAATGGCCTGCGCTCTCCTTTCCCTCTGGATTTGACTTTTCCTCTTCTCTCCCCCCCCCCACCTAATCTCAGGTTTTTTGTTTTCTTTATTTCCTTTACCACTCTTTCCTTCTTTCACACTCTTCCAGATTGTGCAACGTTTCCTCTTTCCTTCCTGGTCCTTTTGTCTCCTGCTTTTACAGAGGTCAGCACAAAAGGAGGAGGAGGATTTCTATATGGTAAATGTTTCAAAGTGGGGACTTCATCTGTGGTATGTCACAAATGGGACCTGCACCCAATTGTTGCAGTGTGTTCTGCTGCTTCTGTTTAGAGTTCCAGCCAGCTCTTCCCTCCAAGTGCATTACACAAGCACGCACACACAGAGACACGGGGACGCCCCATTCCATAATGATAATTTTATTCTTTATACCCCACACAACTGACTGGGTTGCCCCAGCCGCTCTGGGCGGCATCCATCATGTATAAAAACATAATAAAACACTAGATGTTTTTAAAAAAACACCCTTCAGTGTACAAGATTGCCTTCAGACGGCTTGGGAGTCGGAGAACTCCATACCCCCCAACATTTCTCCTTTGAAAATAGGGACACCCTAAGGAAAAGAGATTAACAGTAATCCTTCAAGTGGTTTGGCTATGCGTTGGTTAATGGGTTAATTGGTGAGCTATGAGGTAAAGGGGAGGGTCAGATGCCTTGTCAATCAAAGAATGCCTTGTCAACCAACCAGAGGCAGCTTTGCAAACCCAGCAGCCTTGTCAACCAACCAGAAGCCGTTTGTCAATGCCAGCAGCCTTGTCAACCAATCAGAGGGAGCATTTTCACTCCCAGCAGTAGGTATAAAACCAGCAGGCCCGGCCTGCGCTCAGGCCAATGGCCTGCGCTCAGGCCAATGGCCTGCGCTCAGGCCAATGGCCTGCGCTCAGGCCAATGGCCTGCGCTCAGGCCAATGGCCTGCGCTCAGGCCAATGGCCTGCGCTCAGGCCAATGGCCTGCGCTCAGGCCAATGGCCTGCGCTCAGGCCAATGGCCTGCGCTCAGGCCAATGGCCTGCGCTCAGGCCAATGGCCTGCGCTCAGGCCAATGGCCTGCGCTCAGGCCAATGGCCTGCGCTCAGGCCAATGGCCTGCGCTCAGGCCAATGGCCTGCGCTCAGGCCAATGGCCTGCGCTCAGGCCAATGGCCTGCGCTCAGGCCAATGGCCTGCGCTCAGGCCAATGGCCTGCGCTCAGGCCAATGGCCTGCGCTCAGGCCAATGGCCTGCGCGCTCCTTTCCCTCTGGATTTGACTTTTCCTCTTCTCTCCCCCCCCCCCCACCTAATCTCAGGTTTTTTGTTTTCTTTATTTCCTTTACCACTCTTTCCTTCTTTCACACTCTTCCAGATTGTGCAACGTTTCCTCTTTCCTTCCTGGTCCTTTTGTCTCCTGCTTTTACAGAGGTCAGCACAAAAGGAGGAGGAGGATTTCTATATGGTAAATGTTTCAAAGTGGGGACTTCATCTGTGGTATGTCACAAATGGGACCTGCACCCAATTGTTGCAGTGTGTTCTGCTGCTTCTGTTTAGAGTTCCAGCCAGCTCTTCCCTCCAAGTGCATTACACAAGCACGCACACACAGAGACACGGGGACGCCCCATTCCATAATGATAATTTTATTCTTTATACCCCACACAACTGACTGGGTTGCCCCAGCCGCTCTGGGCGGCATCCATCATGTATAAAAACATAATAAAACACTAGATGTTTTTAAAAAAACACCCTTCAGTGTACAAGATTGCCTTCAGACGGCTTGGGAGTCGGAGAACTCCATACCCCCCAACATTTCTCCTTTGAAAATAGGGACACCCTAAGGAAAAGAGATTAACAGTAATCCTTCAAGTGGTTTGGCTATGCGTTGGTTAATGGGTTAATTGGTGAGCTATGAGGTAAAGGGGAGGGTCAGATGCCTTGTCAATCAAAGAATGCCTTGTCAACCAACCAGAGGCAGCTTTGCAAACCCAGCAGCCTTGTCAACCAACCAGAAGCCGTTTGTCAATGCCAGCAGCCTTGTCAACCAATCAGAGGGAGCATTTTCACTCCCAGCAGTAGGTATAAAACCAGCAGGCCCGGCCTGCGCTCAGGCCAATGGCCTGCGCTCAGGCCAATGGCCTGCGCTCAGGCCAATGGCCTGCGCTCAGGCCAATGGCCTGCGCTCAGGCCAATGGCCTGCGCTCAGGCCAATGGCCTGCGCTCAGGCCAATGGCCTGCGCTCAGGCCAATGGCCTGCGCTCAGGCCAATGGCCTGCGCTCAGGCCAATGGCCTGCGCTCAGGCCAATGGCCTGCGCTCAGGCCAATGGCCTGCGCTCAGGCCAATGGCCTGCGCTCAGGCCAATGGCCTGCGCTCAGGCCAATGGCCTGCGCTCAGGCCAATGGCCTGCGCTCAGGCCAATGGCCTGCGCTCAGGCCAATGGCCTGCGCTCAGGCCAATGGCCTGCGCTCTCCTTTCCCTCTGGATTTGACTTTTCCTCTTCTCTCCCCCCCCCCCACCTAATCTCAGGTTTTTTGTTTTCTTTATTTCCTTTACCACTCTTTCCTTCTTTCACACTCTTCCAGATTGTGCAACGTTTCCTCTTTCCTTCCTGGTCCTTTTGTCTCCTGCTTTTACAGAGGTCAGCACAAAAGGAGGAGGAGGATTTCTATATGGTAAATGTTTCAAAGTGGGGACTTCATCTGTGGTATGTCACAAATGGGACCTGCACCCAATTGTTGCAGTGTGTTCTGCTGCTTCTGTTTAGAGTTCCAGCCAGCTCTTCCCTCCAAGTGCATTACACAAGCACGCACACACAGAGACACGGGGACGCCCCATTCCATAATGATAATTTTATTCTTTATACCCCACACAACTGACTGGGTTGCCCCAGCCGCTCTGGGCGGCATCCATCATGTATAAAAACATAATAAAACACTAGATGTTTTTAAAAAAACACCCTTCAGTGTACAAGATTGCCTTCAGACGGCTTGGGAGTCGGAGAACTCCATACCCCCCAACATTTCTCCTTTGAAAATAGGGACACCCTAAGGAAAAGAGATTAACAGTAATCCTTCAAGTGGTTTGGCTATGCGTTGGTTAATGGGTTAATTGGTGAGCTATGAGGTAAAGGGGAGGGTCAGATGCCTTGTCAATCAAAGAATGCCTTGTCAACCAACCAGAGGCAGCTTTGCAAACCCAGCAGCCTTGTCAACCAACCAGAAGCCGTTTGTCAATGCCAGCAGCCTTGTCAACCAATCAGAGGGAGCATTTTCACTCCCAGCAGTAGGTATAAAACCAGCAGGCCAATGGCCTGCGCTCAGGCCAATGGCCTGCGCTCAGGCCAATGGCCTGCGCTCAGGCCAATGGCCTGCGCTCAGGCCAATGGCCTGCGCTCAGGCCAATGGCCTGCGCTCAGGCCAATGGCCTGCGCTCAGGCCAATGGCCTGCGCTCTCCTTTCCCTCTGGATTTGACTTTTCCTCTTCTCTCCCCCCCCCCACCTAATCTCAGGTTTTTTGTTTTCTTTATTTCCTTTACCACTCTTTCCTTCTTTCACACTCTTCCAGATTGTGCAACGTTTCCTCTTTCCTTCCTGGTCCTTTTGTCTCCTGCTTTTACAGAGGTCAGCACAAAAGGAGGAGGAGGATTTCTATATGGTAAATGTTTCAAAGTGGGGACTTCATCTGTGGTATGTCACAAATGGGACCTGCACCCAATTGTTGCAGTGTGTTCTGCTGCTTCTGTTTAGAGTTCCAGCCAGCTCTTCCCTCCAAGTGCATTACACAAGCACGCACACACAGAGACACGGGGACGCCCCATTCCATAATGATAATTTTATTCTTTATACCCCACACAACTGACTGGGTTGCCCCAGCCGCTCTGGGCGGCATCCATCATGTATAAAAACATAATAAAACACTAGATGTTTTTAAAAAAACACCCTTCAGTGTACAAGATTGCCTTCAGACGGCTTGGGAGTCGGAGAACTCCATACCCCCCAACATTTCTCCTTTGAAAATAGGGACACCCTAAGGAAAAGAGATTAACAGTAATCCTTCAAGTGGTTTGGCTATGCGTTGGTTAATGGGTTAATTGGTGAGCTATGAGGTAAAGGGGAGGGTCAGATGCCTTGTCAATCAAAGAATGCCTTGTCAACCAACCAGAGGCAGCTTTGCAAACCCAGCAGCCTTGTCAACCAACCAGAAGCCGTTTGTCAATGCCAGCAGCCTTGTCAACCAATCAGAGGGAGCATTTTCACTCCCAGCAGTAGGTATAAAACCAGCAGGCCCGGCCTGCGCTCAGGCCAATGGCCTGCGCTCAGGCCAATGGCCTGCGCTCAGGCCAATGGCCTGCGCTCAGGCCAATGGCCTGCGCTCAGGCCAATGGCCTGCGCTCAGGCCAATGGCCTGCGCTCAGGCCAATGGCCTGCGCTCAGGCCAATGGCCTGCGCTCAGGCCAATGGCCTGCGCTCAGGCCAATGGCCTGCGCTCAGGCCAATGGCCTGCGCTCAGGCCAATGGCCTGCGCTCAGGCCAATGGCCTGCGCTCAGGCCAATGGCCTGCGCTCAGGCCAATGGCCTGCGCTCAGGCCAATGGCCTGCGCTCAGGCCAATGGCCTGCGCTCAGGCCAATGGCCTGCGCTCAGGCCAATGGCCTGCGCTCAGGCCAATGGCCTGCGCTCAGGCCAATGGCCTGCGCTCAGGCCAATGGCCTGCGCTCAGGCCAATGGCCTGCGCTCAGGCCAATGGCCTGCGCTCAGGCCAATGGCCTGCGCTCAGGCCAATGGCCTGCGCTCTCCTTTCCCTCTGGATTTGACTTTTCCTCTTCTCTCCCCCCCCCCACCTAATCTCAGGTTTTTTGTTTTCTTTATTTCCTTTACCACTCTTTCCTTCTTTCACACTCTTCCAGATTGTGCAACGTTTCCTCTTTCCTTCCTGGTCCTTTTGTCTCCTGCTTTTACAGAGGTCAGCACAAAAGGAGGAGGAGGATTTCTATATGGTAAATGTTTCAAAGTGGGGACTTCATCTGTGGTATGTCACAAATGGGACCTGCACCCAATTGTTGCAGTGTGTTCTGCTGCTTCTGTTTAGAGTTCCAGCCAGCTCTTCCCTCCAAGTGCATTACACAAGCACGCACACACAGAGACACGGGGACGCCCCATTCCATAATGATAATTTTATTCTTTATACCCCACACAACTGACTGGGTTGCCCCAGCCGCTCTGGGCGGCATCCATCATGTATAAAAACATAATAAAACACTAGATGTTTTTAAAAAAACACCCTTCAGTGTACAAGATTGCCTTCAGACGGCTTGGGAGTCGGAGAACTCCATACCCCCCAACATTTCTCCTTTGAAAATAGGGACACCCTAAGGAAAAGAGATTAACAGTAATCCTTCAAGTGGTTTGGCTATGCGTTGGTTAATGGGTTAATTGGTGAGCTATGAGGTAAAGGGGAGGGTCAGATGCCTTGTCAATCAAAGAATGCCTTGTCAACCAACCAGAGGCAGCTTTGCAAACCCAGCAGCCTTGTCAACCAACCAGAAGCCGTTTGTCAATGCCAGCAGCCTTGTCAACCAATCAGAGGGAGCATTTTCACTCCCAGCAGTAGGTATAAAACCAGCAGGCCCGGCCTGCGCTCAGGCCAATGGCCTGCGCTCAGGCCAATGGCCTGCGCTCAGGCCAATGGCCTGCGCTCAGGCCAATGGCCTGCGCTCAGGCCAATGGCCTGCGCTCAGGCCAATGGCCTGCGCTCAGGCCAATGGCCTGCGCTCAGGCCAATGGCCTGCGCTCAGGCCAATGGCCTGCGCTCAGGCCAATGGCCTGCGCTCAGGCCAATGGCCTGCGCTCAGGCCAATGGCCTGCGCTCAGGCCAATGGCCTGCGCTCAGGCCAATGGCCTGCGCTCAGGCCAATGGCCTGCGCTCAGGCCAATGGCCTGCGCTCAGGCCAATGGCCTGCGCTCAGGCCAATGGCCTGCGCGCTCCTTTCCCTCTGGATTTGACTTTTCCTCTTCTCTCCCCCCCCCCCACCTAATCTCAGGTTTTTTGTTTTCTTTATTTCCTTTACCACTCTTTCCTTCTTTCACACTCTTCCAGATTGTGCAACGTTTCCTCTTTCCTTCCTGGTCCTTTTGTCTCCTGCTTTTACAGAGGTCAGCACAAAAGGAGGAGGAGGATTTCTATATGGTAAATGTTTCAAAGTGGGGACTTCATCTGTGGTATGTCACAAATGGGACCTGCACCCAATTGTTGCAGTGTGTTCTGCTGCTTCTGTTTAGAGTTCCAGCCAGCTCTTCCCTCCAAGTGCATTACACAAGCACGCACACACAGAGACACGGGGACGCCCCATTCCATAATGATAATTTTATTCTTTATACCCCACACAACTGACTGGGTTGCCCCAGCCGCTCTGGGCGGCATCCATCATGTATAAAAACATAATAAAACACTAGATGTTTTTAAAAAAACACCCTTCAGTGTACAAGATTGCCTTCAGACGGCTTGGGAGTCGGAGAACTCCATACCCCCCAACATTTCTCCTTTGAAAATAGGGACACCCTAAGGAAAAGAGATTAACAGTAATCCTTCAAGTGGTTTGGCTATGCGTTGGTTAATGGGTTAATTGGTGAGCTATGAGGTAAAGGGGAGGGTCAGATGCCTTGTCAATCAAAGAATGCCTTGTCAACCAACCAGAGGCAGCTTTGCAAACCCAGCAGCCTTGTCAACCAACCAGAAGCCGTTTGTCAATGCCAGCAGCCTTGTCAACCAATCAGAGGGAGCATTTTCACTCCCAGCAGTAGGTATAAAACCAGCAGGCCCGGCCTGCGCTCAGGCCAATGGCCTGCGCTCAGGCCAATGGCCTGCGCTCAGGCCAATGGCCTGCGCTCAGGCCAATGGCCTGCGCTCAGGCCAATGGCCTGCGCTCAGGCCAATGGCCTGCGCTCAGGCCAATGGCCTGCGCTCAGGCCAATGGCCTGCGCTCAGGCCAATGGCCTGCGCTCAGGCCAATGGCCTGCGCTCAGGCCAATGGCCTGCGCTCAGGCCAATGGCCTGCGCTCAGGCCAATGGCCTGCGCTCAGGCCAATGGCCTGCGCTCAGGCCAATGGCCTGCGCTCAGGCCAATGGCCTGCGCTCAGGCCAATGGCCTGCGCTCAGGCCAATGGCCTGCGCTCAGGCCAATGGCCTGCGCTCAGGCCAATGGCCTGCGCTCAGGCCAATGGCCTGCGCTCAGGCCAATGGCCTGCGCTCAGGCCAATGGCCTGCGCTCAGGCCAATGGCCTGCGCTCAGGCCAATGGCCTGCGCTCTCCTTTCCCTCTGGATTTGACTTTTCCTCTTCTCTCCCCCCCCCCCACCTAATCTCAGGTTTTTTGTTTTCTTTATTTCCTTTACCACTCTTTCCTTCTTTCACACTCTTCCAGATTGTGCAACGTTTCCTCTTTCCTTCCTGGTCCTTTTGTCTCCTGCTTTTACAGAGGTCAGCACAAAAGGAGGAGGAGGATTTCTATATGGTAAATGTTTCAAAGTGGGGACTTCATCTGTGGTATGTCACAAATGGGACCTGCACCCAATTGTTGCAGTGTGTTCTGCTGCTTCTGTTTAGAGTTCCAGCCAGCTCTTCCCTCCAAGTGCATTACACAAGCACGCACACACAGAGACACGGGGACGCCCCATTCCATAATGATAATTTTATTCTTTATACCCCACACAACTGACTGGGTTGCCCCAGCCGCTCTGGGCGGCATCCATCATGTATAAAAACATAATAAAACACTAGATGTTTTTAAAAAAACACCCTTCAGTGTACAAGATTGCCTTCAGACGGCTTGGGAGTCGGAGAACTCCATACCCCCCAACATTTCTCCTTTGAAAATAGGGACACCCTAAGGAAAAGAGATTAACAGTAATCCTTCAAGTGGTTTGGCTATGCGTTGGTTAATGGGTTAATTGGTGAGCTATGAGGTAAAGGGGAGGGTCAGATGCCTTGTCAATCAAAGAATGCCTTGTCAACCAACCAGAGGCAGCTTTGCAAACCCAGCAGCCTTGTCAACCAACCAGAAGCCGTTTGTCAATGCCAGCAGCCTTGTCAACCAATCAGAGGGAGCATTTTCACTCCCAGCAGTAGGTATAAAACCAGCAGGCCCGGCCTGCGCTCAGGCCAATGGCCTGCGCTCAGGCCAATGGCCTGCGCTCAGGCCAATGGCCTGCGCTCAGGCCAATGGCCTGCGCTCAGGCCAATGGCCTGCGCTCAGGCCAATGGCCTGCGCTCAGGCCAATGGCCTGCGCTCAGGCCAATGGCCTGCGCTCAGGCCAATGGCCTGCGCTCAGGCCAATGGCCTGCGCTCAGGCCAATGGCCTGCGCTCAGGCCAATGGCCTGCGCTCAGGCCAATGGCCTGCGCTCAGGCCAATGGCCTGCGCTCAGGCCAATGGCCTGCGCTCAGGCCAATGGCCTGCGCTCAGGCCAATGGCCTGCGCTCAGGCCAATGGCCTGCGCTCAGGCCAATGGCCTGCGCTCAGGCCAATGGCCTGCGCTCAGGCCAATGGCCTGCGCTCAGGCCAATGGCCTGCGCTCAGGCCAATGGCCTGCGCTCAGGCCAATGGCCTGCGCTCAGGCCAATGGCCTGCGCTCAGGCCAATGGCCTGCGCTCTCCTTTCCCTCTGGATTTGACTTTTCCTCTTCTCTCCCCCCCCCCACCTAATCTCAGGTTTTTTGTTTTCTTTATTTCCTTTACCACTCTTTCCTTCTTTCACACTCTTCCAGATTGTGCAACGTTTCCTCTTTCCTTCCTGGTCCTTTTGTCTCCTGCTTTTATAGAGGTCAGCACAAAAGGAGGAGGAGGATTTCTATATGGTAAATGTTTCAAAGTGGGGACTTCATCTGTGGTATGTCACAAATGGGACCTGCACCCAATTGTTGCAGTGTGTTCTGCTGCTTCTGTTTAGAGTTCCAGCCAGCTCTTCCCTCCAAGTGCATTACACAAGCACGCACACACAGAGACACGGGGACGCCCCATTCCATAATGATAATTTTATTCTTTATACCCCACACAACTGACTGGGTTGCCCCAGCCGCTCTGGGCGGCATCCATCATGTATAAAAACATAATAAAACACTAGATGTTTTTAAAAAAACACCCTTCAGTGTACAAGATTGCCTTCAGACGGCTTGGGAGTCGGAGAACTCCATACCCCCCAACATTTCTCCTTTGAAAATAGGGACACCCTAAGGAAAAGAGATTAACAGTAATCCTTCAAGTGGTTTGGCTATGCGTTGGTTAATGGGTTAATTGGTGAGCTATGAGGTAAAGGGGAGGGTCAGATGCCTTGTCAATCAAAGAATGCCTTGTCAACCAACCAGAGGCAGCTTTGCAAACCCAGCAGCCTTGTCAACCAACCAGAAGCCGTTTGTCAATGCCAGCAGCCTTGTCAACCAATCAGAGGGAGCATTTTCACTCCCAGCAGTAGGTATAAAACCAGCAGGCCCGGCCTGCGCTCAGGCCAATGGCCTGCGCTCAGGCCAATGGCCTGCGCTCAGGCCAATGGCCTGCGCTCAGGCCAATGGCCTGCGCTCAGGCCAATGGCCTGCGCTCAGGCCAATGGCCTGCGCTCAGGCCAATGGCCTGCGCTCAGGCCAATGGCCTGCGCTCAGGCCAATGGCCTGCGCTCAGGCCAATGGCCTGCGCTCAGGCCAATGGCCTGCGCTCAGGCCAATGGCCTGCGCTCAGGCCAATGGCCTGCGCTCAGGCCAATGGCCTGCGCTCAGGCCAATGGCCTGCGCTCAGGCCAATGGCCTGCGCTCAGGCCAATGGCCTGCGCTCAGGCCAATGGCCTGCGCTCAGGCCAATGGCCTGCGCTCAGGCCAATGGCCTGCGCTCTCCTTTCCCTCTGGATTTGACTTTTCCTCTTCTCTCCCCCCCCCCACCTAATCTCAGGTTTTTTGTTTTCTTTATTTCCTTTACCACTCTTTCCTTCTTTCACACTCTTCCAGATTGTGCAACGTTTCCTCTTTCCTTCCTGGTCCTTTTGTCTCCTGCTTTTACAGAGGTCAGCACAAAAGGAGGAGGAGGATTTCTATATGGTAAATGTTTCAAAGTGGGGACTTCATCTGTGGTATGTCACAAATGGGACCTGCACCCAATTGTTGCAGTGTGTTCTGCTGCTTCTGTTTAGAGTTCCAGCCAGCTCTTCCCTCCAAGTGCATTACACAAGCACGCACACACAGAGACACGGGGACGCCCCATTCCATAATGATAATTTTATTCTTTATACCCCACACAACTGACTGGGTTGCCCCAGCCGCTCTGGGCGGCATCCATCATGTATAAAAACATAATAAAACACTAGATGTTTTTAAAAAAACACCCTTCAGTGTACAAGATTGCCTTCAGACGGCTTGGGAGTCGGAGAACTCCATACCCCCCAACATTTCTCCTTTGAAAATAGGGACACCCTAAGGAAAAGAGATTAACAGTAATCCTTCAAGTGGTTTGGCTATGCGTTGGTTAATGGGTTAATTGGTGAGCTATGAGGTAAAGGGGAGGGTCAGATGCCTTGTCAATCAAAGAATGCCTTGTCAACCAACCAGAGGCAGCTTTGCAAACCCAGCAGCCTTGTCAACCAACCAGAAGCCGTTTGTCAATGCCAGCAGCCTTGTCAACCAATCAGAGGGAGCATTTTCACTCCCAGCAGTAGGTATAAAACCAGCAGGCCCGGCCTGCGCTCAGGCCAATGGCCTGCGCTCAGGCCAATGGCCTGCGCTCAGGCCAATGGCCTGCGCTCAGGCCAATGGCCTGCGCTCAGGCCAATGGCCTGCGCTCAGGCCAATGGCCTGCGCTCAGGCCAATGGCCTGCGCTCAGGCCAATGGCCTGCGCTCAGGCCAATGGCCTGCGCTCAGGCCAATGGCCTGCGCTCAGGCCAATGGCCTGCGCTCAGGCCAATGGCCTGCGCTCAGGCCAATGGCCTGCGCTCAGGCCAATGGCCTGCGCTCAGGCCAATGGCCTGCGCTCAGGCCAATGGCCTGCGCTCAGGCCAATGGCCTGCGCTCAGGCCAATGGCCTGCGCTCAGGCCAATGGCCTGCGCTCAGGCCAATGGCCTGCGCTCAGGCCAATGGCCTGCGCTCAGGCCAATGGCCTGCGCTCAGGCCAATGGCCTGCGCTCAGGCCAATGGCCTGCGCTCAGGCCAATGGCCTGCGCTCAGGCCAATGGCCTGCGCTCAGGCCAATGGCCTGCGCTCAGGCCAATGGCCTGCGCTCTCCTTTCCCTCTGGATTTGACTTTTCCTCTTCTCTCCCCCCCCCCCCCCACCTAATCTCAGGTTTTTTGTTTTCTTTATTTCCTTTACCACTCTTTCCTTCTTTCACACTCTTCCAGATTGTGCAACGTTTCCTCTTTCCTTCCTGGTCCTTTTGTCTCCTGCTTTTACAGAGGTCAGCACAAAAGGAGGAGGAGGATTTCTATATGGTAAATGTTTCAAAGTGGGGACTTCATCTGTGGTATGTCACAAATGGGACCTGCACCCAATTGTTGCAGTGTGTTCTGCTGCTTCTGTTTAGAGTTCCAGCCAGCTCTTCCCTCCAAGTGCATTACACAAGCACGCACACACAGAGACACGGGGACGCCCCATTCCATAATGATAATTTTATTCTTTATACCCCACACAACTGACTGGGTTGCCCCAGCCGCTCTGGGCGGCATCCATCATGTATAAAAACATAATAAAACACTAGATGTTTTTAAAAAAACACCCTTCAGTGTACAAGATTGCCTTCAGACGGCTTGGGAGTCGGAGAACTCCATACCCCCCAACATTTCTCCTTTGAAAATAGGGACACCCTAAGGAAAAGAGATTAACAGTAATCCTTCAAGTGGTTTGGCTATGCGTTGGTTAATGGGTTAATTGGTGAGCTATGAGGTAAAGGGGAGGGTCAGATGCCTTGTCAATCAAAGAATGCCTTGTCAACCAACCAGAGGCAGCTTTGCAAACCCAGCAGCCTTGTCAACCAACCAGAAGCCGTTTGTCAATGCCAGCAGCCTTGTCAACCAATCAGAGGGAGCATTTTCACTCCCAGCAGTAGGTATAAAACCAGCAGGCCCGGCCTGCGCTCAGGCCAATGGCCTGCGCTCAGGCCAATGGCCTGCGCTCAGGCCAATGGCCTGCGCTCAGGCCAATGGCCTGCGCTCAGGCCAATGGCCTGCGCTCAGGCCAATGGCCTGCGCTCAGGCCAATGGCCTGCGCTCAGGCCAATGGCCTGCGCTCAGGCCAATGGCCTGCGCTCAGGCCAATGGCCTGCGCTCAGGCCAATGGCCTGCGCTCAGGCCAATGGCCTGCGCTCAGGCCAATGGCCTGCGCTCAGGCCAATGGCCTGCGCTCAGGCCAATGGCCTGCGCTCAGGCCAATGGCCTGCGCTCAGGCCAATGGCCTGCGCTCAGGCCAATGGCCTGCGCTCAGGCCAATGGCCTGCGCTCAGGCCAATGGCCTGCGCTCAGGCCAATGGCCTGCGCTCTCCTTTCCCTCTGGATTTGACTTTTCCTCTTCTCTCCCCCCCCCCACCTAATCTCAGGTTTTTTGTTTTCTTTATTTCCTTTACCACTCTTTCCTTCTTTCACACTCTTCCAGATTGTGCAACGTTTCCTCTTTCCTTCCTGGTCCTTTTGTCTCCTGCTTTTACAGAGGTCAGCACAAAAGGAGGAGGAGGATTTCTATATGGTAAATGTTTCAAAGTGGGGACTTCATCTGTGGTATGTCACAAATGGGACCTGCACCCAATTGTTGCAGTGTGTTCTGCTGCTTCTGTTTAGAGTTCCAGCCAGCTCTTCCCTCCAAGTGCATTACACAAGCACGCACACACAGAGACACGGGGACGCCCCATTCCATAATGATAATTTTATTCTTTATACCCCACACAACTGACTGGGTTGCCCCAGCCGCTCTGGGCGGCATCCATCATGTATAAAAACATAATAAAACACTAGATGTTTTTAAAAAAACACCCTTCAGTGTACAAGATTGCCTTCAGACGGCTTGGGAGTCGGAGAACTCCATACCCCCCAACATTTCTCCTTTGAAAATAGGGACACCCTAAGGAAAAGAGATTAACAGTAATCCTTCAAGTGGTTTGGCTATGCGTTGGTTAATGGGTTAATTGGTGAGCTATGAGGTAAAGGGGAGGGTCAGATGCCTTGTCAATCAAAGAATGCCTTGTCAACCAACCAGAGGCAGCTTTGCAAACCCAGCAGCCTTGTCAACCAACCAGAAGCCGTTTGTCAATGCCAGCAGCCTTGTCAACCAATCAGAGGGAGCATTTTCACTCCCAGCAGTAGGTATAAAACCAGCAGGCCCGGCCTGCGCTCAGGCCAATGGCCTGCGCTCAGGCCAATGGCCTGCGCTCAGGCCAATGGCCTGCGCTCAGGCCAATGGCCTGCGCTCAGGCCAATGGCCTGCGCTCAGGCCAATGGCCTGCGCTCAGGCCAATGGCCTGCGCTCAGGCCAATGGCCTGCGCTCAGGCCAATGGCCTGCGCTCAGGCCAATGGCCTGCGCTCAGGCCAATGGCCTGCGCTCAGGCCAATGGCCTGCGCTCAGGCCAATGGCCTGCGCTCAGGCCAATGGCCTGCGCTCAGGCCAATGGCCTGCGCTCAGGCCAATGGCCTGCGCTCAGGCCAATGGCCTGCGCTCAGGCCAATGGCCTGCGCTCTCCTTTCCCTCTGGATTTGACTTTTCCTCTTCTCTCCCCCCCCCCACCTAATCTCAGGTTTTTTGTTTTCTTTATTTCCTTTACCACTCTTTCCTTCTTTCACACTCTTCCAGATTGTGCAACGTTTCCTCTTTCCTTCCTGGTCCTTTTGTCTCCTGCTTTTACAGAGGTCAGCACAAAAGGAGGAGGAGGATTTCTATATGGTAAATGTTTCAAAGTGGGGACTTCATCTGTGGTATGTCACAAATGGGACCTGCACCCAATTGTTGCAGTGTGTTCTGCTGCTTCTGTTTAGAGTTCCAGCCAGCTCTTCCCTCCAAGTGCATTACACAAGCACGCACACACAGAGACACGGGGACGCCCCATTCCATAATGATAATTTTATTCTTTATACCCCACACAACTGACTGGGTTGCCCCAGCCGCTCTGGGCGGCATCCATCATGTATAAAAACATAATAAAACACTAGATGTTTTTAAAAAAACACCCTTCAGTGTACAAGATTGCCTTCAGACGGCTTGGGAGTCGGAGAACTCCATACCCCCCAACATTTCTCCTTTGAAAATAGGGACACCCTAAGGAAAAGAGATTAACAGTAATCCTTCAAGTGGTTTGGCTATGCGTTGGTTAATGGGTTAATTGGTGAGCTATGAGGTAAAGGGGAGGGTCAGATGCCTTGTCAATCAAAGAATGCCTTGTCAACCAACCAGAGGCAGCTTTGCAAACCCAGCAGCCTTGTCAACCAACCAGAAGCCGTTTGTCAATGCCAGCAGCCTTGTCAACCAATCAGAGGGAGCATTTTCACTCCCAGCAGTAGGTATAAAACCAGCAGGCCAATGGCCTGCGCTCAGGCCAATGGCCTGCGCTCAGGCCAATGGCCTGCGCTCAGGCCAATGGCCTGCGCTCAGGCCAATGGCCTGCGCTCAGGCCAATGGCCTGCGCTCAGGCCAATGGCCTGCGCTCAGGCCAATGGCCTGCGCTCAGGCCAATGGCCTGCGCTCAGGCCAATGGCCTGCGCTCAGGCCAATGGCCTGCGCTCAGGCCAATGGCCTGCGCTCAGGCCAATGGCCTGCGCTCAGGCCAATGGCCTGCGCTCAGGCCAATGGCCTGCGCGCTCCTTTCCCTCTGGATTTGACTTTTCCTCTTCTCTCCCCCCCCCCCACCTAATCTCAGGTTTTTTGTTTTCTTTATTTCCTTTACCACTCTTTCCTTCTTTCACACTCTTCCAGATTGTGCAACGTTTCCTCTTTCCTTCCTGGTCCTTTTGTCTCCTGCTTTTACAGAGGTCAGCACAAAAGGAGGAGGAGGATTTCTATATGGTAAATGTTTCAAAGTGGGGACTTCATCTGTGGTATGTCACAAATGGGACCTGCACCCAATTGTTGCAGTGTGTTCTGCTGCTTCTGTTTAGAGTTCCAGCCAGCTCTTCCCTCCAAGTGCATTACACAAGCACGCACACACAGAGACACGGGGACGCCCCATTCCATAATGATAATTTTATTCTTTATACCCCACACAACTGACTGGGTTGCCCCAGCCGCTCTGGGCGGCATCCATCATGTATAAAAACATAATAAAACACTAGATGTTTTTAAAAAAACACCCTTCAGTGTACAAGATTGCCTTCAGACGGCTTGGGAGTCGGAGAACTCCATACCCCCCAACATTTCTCCTTTGAAAATAGGGACACCCTAAGGAAAAGAGATTAACAGTAATCCTTCAAGTGGTTTGGCTATGCGTTGGTTAATGGGTTAATTGGTGAGCTATGAGGTAAAGGGGAGGGTCAGATGCCTTGTCAATCAAAGAATGCCTTGTCAACCAACCAGAGGCAGCTTTGCAAACCCAGCAGCCTTGTCAACCAACCAGAAGCCGTTTGTCAATGCCAGCAGCCTTGTCAACCAATCAGAGGGAGCATTTTCACTCCCAGCAGTAGGTATAAAACCAGCAGGCCCGGCCTGCGCTCAGGCCAATGGCCTGCGCTCAGGCCAATGGCCTGCGCTCAGGCCAATGGCCTGCGCTCAGGCCAATGGCCTGCGCTCAGGCCAATGGCCTGCGCTCAGGCCAATGGCCTGCGCTCAGGCCAATGGCCTGCGCTCAGGCCAATGGCCTGCGCTCAGGCCAATGGCCTGCGCTCAGGCCAATGGCCTGCGCTCAGGCCAATGGCCTGCGCTCAGGCCAATGGCCTGCGCTCAGGCCAATGGCCTGCGCTCAGGCCAATGGCCTGCGCTCAGGCCAATGGCCTGCGCTCAGGCCAATGGCCTGCGCTCAGGCCAATGGCCTGCGCTCAGGCCAATGGCCTGCGCTCAGGCCAATGGCCTGCGCTCAGGCCAATGGCCTGCGCTCAGGCCAATGGCCTGCGCGCTCCTTTCCCTCTGGATTTGACTTTTCCTCTTCTCTCCCCCCCCCCCACCTAATCTCAGGTTTTTTGTTTTCTTTATTTCCTTTACCACTCTTTCCTTCTTTCACACTCTTCCAGATTGTGCAACGTTTCCTCTTTCCTTCCTGGTCCTTTTGTCTCCTGCTTTTACAGAGGTCAGCACAAAAGGAGGAGGAGGATTTCTATATGGTAAATGTTTCAAAGTGGGGACTTCATCTGTGGTATGTCACAAATGGGACCTGCACCCAATTGTTGCAGTGTGTTCTGCTGCTTCTGTTTAGAGTTCCAGCCAGCTCTTCCCTCCAAGTGCATTACACAAGCACGCACACACAGAGACACGGGGACGCCCCATTCCATAATGATAATTTTATTCTTTATACCCCACACAACTGACTGGGTTGCCCCAGCCGCTCTGGGCGGCATCCATCATGTATAAAAACATAATAAAACACTAGATGTTTTTAAAAAAACACCCTTCAGTGTACAAGATTGCCTTCAGACGGCTTGGGAGTCGGAGAACTCCATACCCCCCAACATTTCTCCTTTGAAAATAGGGACACCCTAAGGAAAAGAGATTAACAGTAATCCTTCAAGTGGTTTGGCTATGCGTTGGTTAATGGGTTAATTGGTGAGCTATGAGGTAAAGGGGAGGGTCAGATGCCTTGTCAATCAAAGAATGCCTTGTCAACCAACCAGAGGCAGCTTTGCAAACCCAGCAGCCTTGTCAACCAACCAGAAGCCGTTTGTCAATGCCAGCAGCCTTGTCAACCAATCAGAGGGAGCATTTTCACTCCCAGCAGTAGGTATAAAACCAGCAGGCCCGGCCTGCGCTCAGGCCAATGGCCTGCGCTCAGGCCAATGGCCTGCGCTCAGGCCAATGGCCTGCGCTCAGGCCAATGGCCTGCGCTCAGGCCAATGGCCTGCGCTCAGGCCAATGGCCTGCGCTCAGGCCAATGGCCTGCGCTCAGGCCAATGGCCTGCGCTCAGGCCAATGGCCTGCGCTCAGGCCAATGGCCTGCGCTCAGGCCAATGGCCTGCGCTCAGGCCAATGGCCTGCGCTCAGGCCAATGGCCTGCGCTCAGGCCAATGGCCTGCGCTCAGGCCAATGGCCTGCGCTCAGGCCAATGGCCTGCGCTCAGGCCAATGGCCTGCGCTCAGGCCAATGGCCTGCGCTCAGGCCAATGGCCTGCGCTCAGGCCAATGGCCTGCGCTCAGGCCAATGGCCTGCGCTCAGGCCAATGGCCTGCGCTCAGGCCAATGGCCTGCGCTCAGGCCAATGGCCTGCGCTCAGGCCAATGGCCTGCGCTCAGGCCAATGGCCTGCGCTCAGGCCAATGGCCTGCGCTCAGGCCAATGGCCTGCGCTCTCCTTTCCCTCTGGATTTGACTTTTCCTCTTCTCTCCCCCCCCCCCCACCTAATCTCAGGTTTTTTGTTTTCTTTATTTCCTTTACCACTCTTTCCTTCTTTCACACTCTTCCAGATTGTGCAACGTTTCCTCTTTCCTTCCTGGTCCTTTTGTCTCCTGCTTTTACAGAGGTCAGCACAAAAGGAGGAGGAGGATTTCTATATGGTAAATGTTTCAAAGTGGGGACTTCATCTGTGGTATGTCACAAATGGGACCTGCACCCAATTGTTGCAGTGTGTTCTGCTGCTTCTGTTTAGAGTTCCAGCCAGCTCTTCCCTCCAAGTGCATTACACAAGCACGCACACACAGAGACACGGGGACGCCCCATTCCATAATGATAATTTTATTCTTTATACCCCACACAACTGACTGGGTTGCCCCAGCCGCTCTGGGCGGCATCCATCATGTATAAAAACATAATAAAACACTAGATGTTTTTAAAAAAACACCCTTCAGTGTACAAGATTGCCTTCAGACGGCTTGGGAGTCGGAGAACTCCATACCCCCCCAACATTTCTCCTTTGAAAATAGGGACACCCTAAGGAAAAGAGATTAACAGTAATCCTTCAAGTGGTTTGGCTATGCGTTGGTTAATGGGTTAATTGGTGAGCTATGAGGTAAAGGGGAGGGTCAGATGCCTTGTCAATCAAAGAATGCCTTGTCAACCAACCAGAGGCAGCTTTGCAAACCCAGCAGCCTTGTCAACCAACCAGAAGCCGTTTGTCAATGCCAGCAGCCTTGTCAACCAATCAGAGGGAGCATTTTCACTCCCAGCAGTAGGTATAAAACCAGCAGGCCCGGCCTGCGCTCAGGCCAATGGCCTGCGCTCAGGCCAATGGCCTGCGCTCAGGCCAATGGCCTGCGCTCAGGCCAATGGCCTGCGCTCAGGCCAATGGCCTGCGCTCAGGCCAATGGCCTGCGCTCAGGCCAATGGCCTGCGCTCAGGCCAATGGCCTGCGCTCAGGCCAATGGCCTGCGCTCAGGCCAATGGCCTGCGCTCAGGCCAATGGCCTGCGCTCAGGCCAATGGCCTGCGCTCAGGCCAATGGCCTGCGCTCAGGCCAATGGCCTGCGCTCAGGCCAATGGCCTGCGCTCAGGCCAATGGCCTGCGCTCAGGCCAATGGCCTGCGCTCAGGCCAATGGCCTGCGCTCAGGCCAATGGCCTGCGCTCAGGCCAATGGCCTGCGCTCAGGCCAATGGCCTGCGCTCAGGCCAATGGCCTGCGCTCAGGCCAATGGCCTGCGCTCAGGCCAATGGCCTGCGCTCTCCTTTCCCTCTGGATTTGACTTTTCCTCTTCTCTCCCCCCCCCCACCTAATCTCAGGTTTTTTGTTTTCTTTATTTCCTTTACCACTCTTTCCTTCTTTCACACTCTTCCAGATTGTGCAACGTTTCCTCTTTCCTTCCTGGTCCTTTTGTCTCCTGCTTTTACAGAGGTCAGCACAAAAGGAGGAGGAGGATTTCTATATGGTAAATGTTTCAAAGTGGGGACTTCATCTGTGGTATGTCACAAATGGGACCTGCACCCAATTGTTGCAGTGTGTTCTGCTGCTTCTGTTTAGAGTTCCAGCCAGCTCTTCCCTCCAAGTGCATTACACAAGCACGCACACACAGAGACACGGGGACGCCCCATTCCATAATGATAATTTTATTCTTTATACCCCACACAACTGACTGGGTTGCCCCAGCCGCTCTGGGCGGCATCCATCATGTATAAAAACATAATAAAACACTAGATGTTTTTAAAAAAACACCCTTCAGTGTACAAGATTGCCTTCAGACGGCTTGGGAGTCGGAGAACTCCATACCCCCCAACATTTCTCCTTTGAAAATAGGGACACCCTAAGGAAAAGAGATTAACAGTAATCCTTCAAGTGGTTTGGCTATGCGTTGGTTAATGGGTTAATTGGTGAGCTATGAGGTAAAGGGGAGGGTCAGATGCCTTGTCAATCAAAGAATGCCTTGTCAACCAACCAGAGGCAGCTTTGCAAACCCAGCAGCCTTGTCAACCAACCAGAAGCCGTTTGTCAATGCCAGCAGCCTTGTCAACCAATCAGAGGGAGCATTTTCACTCCCAGCAGTAGGTATAAAACCAGCAGGCCCGGCCTGCGCTCAGGCCAATGGCCTGCGCTCAGGCCAATGGCCTGCGCTCAGGCCAATGGCCTGCGCTCAGGCCAATGGCCTGCGCTCAGGCCAATGGCCTGCGCTCAGGCCAATGGCCTGCGCTCAGGCCAATGGCCTGCGCTCAGGCCAATGGCCTGCGCTCAGGCCAATGGCCTGCGCTCAGGCCAATGGCCTGCGCTCAGGCCAATGGCCTGCGCTCAGGCCAATGGCCTGCGCTCAGGCCAATGGCCTGCGCTCAGGCCAATGGCCTGCGCTCAGGCCAATGGCCTGCGCTCAGGCCAATGGCCTGCGCTCAGGCCAATGGCCTGCGCTCAGGCCAATGGCCTGCGCTCAGGCCAATGGCCTGCGCTCAGGCCAATGGCCTGCGCTCAGGCCAATGGCCTGCGCTCAGGCCAATGGCCTGCGCTCAGGCCAATGGCCTGCGCTCAGGCCAATGGCCTGCGCTCAGGCCAATGGCCTGCGCTCAGGCCAATGGCCTGCGCTCAGGCCAATGGCCTGCGCTCAGGCCAATGGCCTGCGCTCAGGCCAATGGCCTGCGCTCTCCTTTCCCTCTGGATTTGACTTTTCCTCTTCTCTCCCCCCCCCCCACCTAATCTCAGGTTTTTTGTTTTCTTTATTTCCTTTACCACTCTTTCCTTCTTTCACACTCTTCCAGATTGTGCAACGTTTCCTCTTTCCTTCCTGGTCCTTTTGTCTCCTGCTTTTACAGAGGTCAGCACAAAAGGAGGAGGAGGATTTCTATATGGTAAATGTTTCAAAGTGGGGACTTCATCTGTGGTATGTCACAAATGGGACCTGCACCCAATTGTTGCAGTGTGTTCTGCTGCTTCTGTTTAGAGTTCCAGCCAGCTCTTCCCTCCAAGTGCATTACACAAGCACGCACACACAGAGACACGGGGACGCCCCATTCCATAATGATAATTTTATTCTTTATACCCCACACAACTGACTGGGTTGCCCCAGCCGCTCTGGGCGGCATCCATCATGTATAAAAACATAATAAAACACTAGATGTTTTTAAAAAAACACCCTTCAGTGTACAAGATTGCCTTCAGACGGCTTGGGAGTCGGAGAACTCCATACCCCCCAACATTTCTCCTTTGAAAATAGGGACACCCTAAGGAAAAGAGATTAACAGTAATCCTTCAAGTGGTTTGGCTATGCGTTGGTTAATGGGTTAATTGGTGAGCTATGAGGTAAAGGGGAGGGTCAGATGCCTTGTCAATCAAAGAATGCCTTGTCAACCAACCAGAGGCAGCTTTGCAAACCCAGCAGCCTTGTCAACCAACCAGAAGCCGTTTGTCAATGCCAGCAGCCTTGTCAACCAATCAGAGGGAGCATTTTCACTCCCAGCAGTAGGTATAAAACCAGCAGGCCAATGGCCTGCGCTCAGGCCAATGGCCTGCGCTCAGGCCAATGGCCTGCGCTCTCCTTTCCCTCTGGATTTGACTTTTCCTCTTCTCTCCCCCCCCCCCACCTAATCTCAGGTTTTTTGTTTTCTTTATTTCCTTTACCACTCTTTCCTTCTTTCACACTCTTCCAGATTGTGCAACGTTTCCTCTTTCCTTCCTGGTCCTTTTGTCTCCTGCTTTTACAGAGGTCAGCACAAAAGGAGGAGGAGGATTTCTATATGGTAAATGTTTCAAAGTGGGGACTTCATCTGTGGTATGTCACAAATGGGACCTGCACCCAATTGTTGCAGTGTGTTCTGCTGCTTCTGTTTAGAGTTCCAGCCAGCTCTTCCCTCCAAGTGCATTACACAAGCACGCACACACAGAGACACGGGGACGCCCCATTCCATAATGATAATTTTATTCTTTATACCCCACACAACTGACTGGGTTGCCCCAGCCGCTCTGGGCGGCATCCATCATGTATAAAAACATAATAAAACACTAGATGTTTTTAAAAAAACACCCTTCAGTGTACAAGATTGCCTTCAGACGGCTTGGGAGTCGGAGAACTCCATACCCCCCAACATTTCTCCTTTGAAAATAGGGACACCCTAAGGAAAAGAGATTAACAGTAATCCTTCAAGTGGTTTGGCTATGCGTTGGTTAATGGGTTAATTGGTGAGCTATGAGGTAAAGGGGAGGGTCAGATGCCTTGTCAATCAAAGAATGCCTTGTCAACCAACCAGAGGCAGCTTTGCAAACCCAGCAGCCTTGTCAACCAACCAGAAGCCGTTTGTCAATGCCAGCAGCCTTGTCAACCAATCAGAGGGAGCATTTTCACTCCCAGCAGTAGGTATAAAACCAGCAGGCCAATGGCCTGCGCTCAGGCCAATGGCCTGCGCGCTCCTTTCCCTCTGGATTTGACTTTTCCTCTTCTCTCCCCCCCCCCCACCTAATCTCAGGTTTTTTGTTTTCTTTATTTCCTTTACCACTCTTTCCTTCTTTCACACTCTTCCAGATTGTGCAACGTTTCCTCTTTCCTTCCTGGTCCTTTTGTCTCCTGCTTTTACAGAGGTCAGCACAAAAGGAGGAGGAGGATTTCTATATGGTAAATGTTTCAAAGTGGGGACTTCATCTGTGGTATGTCACAAATGGGACCTGCACCCAATTGTTGCAGTGTGTTCTGCTGCTTCTGTTTAGAGTTCCAGCCAGCTCTTCCCTCCAAGTGCATTACACAAGCACGCACACACAGAGACACGGGGACGCCCCATTCCATAATGATAATTTTATTCTTTATACCCCACACAACTGACTGGGTTGCCCCAGCCGCTCTGGGCGGCATCCATCATGTATAAAAACATAATAAAACACTAGATGTTTTTAAAAAAACACCCTTCAGTGTACAAGATTGCCTTCAGACGGCTTGGGAGTCGGAGAACTCCATACCCCCCAACATTTCTCCTTTGAAAATAGGGACACCCTAAGGAAAAGAGATTAACAGTAATCCTTCAAGTGGTTTGGCTATGCGTTGGTTAATGGGTTAATTGGTGAGCTATGAGGTAAAGGGGAGGGTCAGATGCCTTGTCAATCAAAGAATGCCTTGTCAACCAACCAGAGGCAGCTTTGCAAACCCAGCAGCCTTGTCAACCAACCAGAAGCCGTTTGTCAATGCCAGCAGCCTTGTCAACCAATCAGAGGGAGCATTTTCACTCCCAGCAGTAGGTATAAAACCAGCAGGCCAATGGCCTGCGCTCAGGCCAATGGCCTGCGCTCAGGCCAATGGCCTGCGCTCTCCTTTCCCTCTGGATTTGACTTTTCCTCTTCTCTCCCCCCCCCCACCTAATCTCAGGTTTTTTGTTTTCTTTATTTCCTTTACCACTCTTTCCTTCTTTCACACTCTTCCAGATTGTGCAACGTTTCCTCTTTCCTTCCTGGTCCTTTTGTCTCCTGCTTTTACAGAGGTCAGCACAAAAGGAGGAGGAGGATTTCTATATGGTAAATGTTTCAAAGTGGGGACTTCATCTGTGGTATGTCACAAATGGGACCTGCACCCAATTGTTGCAGTGTGTTCTGCTGCTTCTGTTTAGAGTTCCAGCCAGCTCTTCCCTCCAAGTGCATTACACAAGCACGCACACACAGAGACACGGGGACGCCCCATTCCATAATGATAATTTTATTCTTTATACCCCACACAACTGACTGGGTTGCCCCAGCCGCTCTGGGCGGCATCCATCATGTATAAAAACATAATAAAACACTAGATGTTTTTAAAAAAACACCCTTCAGTGTACAAGATTGCCTTCAGACGGCTTGGGAGTCGGAGAACTCCATACCCCCCAACATTTCTCCTTTGAAAATAGGGACACCCTAAGGAAAAGAGATTAACAGTAATCCTTCAAGTGGTTTGGCTATGCGTTGGTTAATGGGTTAATTGGTGAGCTATGAGGTAAAGGGGAGGGTCAGATGCCTTGTCAATCAAAGAATGCCTTGTCAACCAACCAGAGGCAGCTTTGCAAACCCAGCAGCCTTGTCAACCAACCAGAAGCCGTTTGTCAATGCCAGCAGCCTTGTCAACCAATCAGAGGGAGCATTTTCACTCCCAGCAGTAGGTATAAAACCAGCAGGCCAATGGCCTGCGCTCAGGCCAATGGCCTGCGCTCAGGCCAATGGCCTGCGCGCTCCTTTCCCTCTGGATTTGACTTTTCCTCTTCTCTCCCCCCCCCCACCTAATCTCAGGTTTTTTGTTTTCTTTATTTCCTTTACCACTCTTTCCTTCTTTCACACTCTTCCAGATTGTGCAACGTTTCCTCTTTCCTTCCTGGTCCTTTTGTCTCCTGCTTTTACAGAGGTCAGCACAAAAGGAGGAGGAGGATTTCTATATGGTAAATGTTTCAAAGTGGGGACTTCATCTGTGGTATGTCACAAATGGGACCTGCACCCAATTGTTGCAGTGTGTTCTGCTGCTTCTGTTTAGAGTTCCAGCCAGCTCTTCCCTCCAAGTGCATTACACAAGCACGCACACACAGAGACACGGGGACGCCCCATTCCATAATGATAATTTTATTCTTTATACCCCACACAACTGACTGGGTTGCCCCAGCCGCTCTGGGCGGCATCCATCATGTATAAAAACATAATAAAACACTAGATGTTTTTAAAAAAACACCCTTCAGTGTACAAGATTGCCTTCAGACGGCTTGGGAGTCGGAGAACTCCATACCCCCCAACATTTCTCCTTTGAAAATAGGGACACCCTAAGGAAAAGAGATTAACAGTAATCCTTCAAGTGGTTTGGCTATGCGTTGGTTAATGGGTTAATTGGTGAGCTATGAGGTAAAGGGGAGGGTCAGATGCCTTGTCAATCAAAGAATGCCTTGTCAACCAACCAGAGGCAGCTTTGCAAACCCAGCAGCCTTGTCAACCAACCAGAAGCCGTTTGTCAATGCCAGCAGCCTTGTCAACCAATCAGAGGGAGCATTTTCACTCCCAGCAGTAGGTATAAAACCAGCAGGCCCGGCCTGCGCTCAGGCCAATGGCCTGCGCTCAGGCCAATGGCCTGCGCTCAGGCCAATGGCCTGCGCTCAGGCCAATGGCCTGCGCTCAGGCCAATGGCCTGCGCTCAGGCCAATGGCCTGCGCTCAGGCCAATGGCCTGCGCTCAGGCCAATGGCCTGCGCTCAGGCCAATGGCCTGCGCTCAGGCCAATGGCCTGCGCTCAGGCCAATGGCCTGCGCTCAGGCCAATGGCCTGCGCTCAGGCCAATGGCCTGCGCTCAGGCCAATGGCCTGCGCTCAGGCCAATGGCCTGCGCTCAGGCCAATGGCCTGCGCTCAGGCCAATGGCCTGCGCTCAGGCCAATGGCCTGCGCTCTCCTTTCCCTCTGGATTTGACTTTTCCTCTTCTCTCCCCCCCCCCACCTAATCTCAGGTTTTTTGTTTTCTTTATTTCCTTTACCACTCTTTCCTTCTTTCACACTCTTCCAGATTGTGCAACGTTTCCTCTTTCCTTCCTGGTCCTTTTGTCTCCTGCTTTTACAGAGGTCAGCACAAAAGGAGGAGGAGGATTTCTATATGGTAAATGTTTCAAAGTGGGGACTTCATCTGTGGTATGTCACAAATGGGACCTGCACCCAATTGTTGCAGTGTGTTCTGCTGCTTCTGTTTAGAGTTCCAGCCAGCTCTTCCCTCCAAGTGCATTACACAAGCACGCACACACAGAGACACGGGGACGCACCATTCCATAATGATAATTTTATTCTTTATACCCCACACAACTGACTGGGTTGCCCCAGCCGCTCTGGGCGGCATCCATCATGTATAAAAACATAATAAAACACTAGATGTTTTTAAAAAAACACCCTTCAGTGTACAAGATTGCCTTCAGACGGCTTGGGAGTCGGAGAACTCCATACCCCCCAACATTTCTCCTTTGAAAATAGGGACACCCTAAGGAAAAGAGATTAACAGTAATCCTTCAAGTGGTTTGGCTATGCGTTGGTTAATGGGTTAATTGGTGAGCTATGAGGTAAAGGGGAGGGTCAGATGCCTTGTCAATCAAAGAATGCCTTGTCAACCAACCAGAGGCAGCTTTGCAAACCCAGCAGCCTTGTCAACCAACCAGAAGCCGTTTGTCAATGCCAGCAGCCTTGTCAACCAATCAGAGGGAGCATTTTCACTCCCAGCAGTAGGTATAAAACCAGCAGGCCAATGGCCTGCGCTCAGGCCAATGGCCTGCGCTCAGGCCAATGGCCTGCGCTCTCCTTTCCCTCTGGATTTGACTTTTCCTCTTCTCTCCCCCCCCCCACCTAATCTCAGGTTTTTTGTTTTCTTTATTTCCTTTACCACTCTTTCCTTCTTTCACACTCTTCCAGATTGTGCAACGTTTCCTCTTTCCTTCCTGGTCCTTTTGTCTCCTGCTTTTACAGAGGTCAGCACAAAAGGAGGAGGAGGATTTCTATATGGTAAATGTTTCAAAGTGGGGACTTCATCTGTGGTATGTCACAAATGGGACCTGCACCCAATTGTTGCAGTGTGTTCTGCTGCTTCTGTTTAGAGTTCCAGCCAGCTCTTCCCTCCAAGTGCATTACACAAGCACGCACACACAGAGACACGGGGACGCACCATTCCATAATGATAATTTTATTCTTTATACCCCACACAACTGACTGGGTTGCCCCAGCCGCTCTGGGCGGCATCCATCATGTATAAAAACATAATAAAACACTAGATGTTTTTAAAAAAACACCCTTCAGTGTACAAGATTGCCTTCAGACGGCTTGGGAGTCGGAGAACTCCATACCCCCCAACATTTCTCCTTTGAAAATAGGGACACCCTAAGGAAAAGAGATTAACAGTAATCCTTCAAGTGGTTTGGCTATGCGTTGGTTAATGGGTTAATTGGTGAGCTATGAGGTAAAGGGGAGGGTCAGATGCCTTGTCAATCAAAGAATGCCTTGTCAACCAACCAGAGGCAGCTTTGCAAACCCAGCAGCCTTGTCAACCAACCAGAAGCCGTTTGTCAATGCCAGCAGCCTTGTCAACCAATCAGAGGGAGCATTTTCACTCCCAGCAGTAGGTATAAAACCAGCAGGCCAATGGCCTGCGCTCAGGCCAATGGCCTGCGCTCAGGCCAATGGCCTGCGCTCTCCTTTCCCTCTGGATTTGACTTTTCCTCTTCTCTCCCCCCCCCCACCTAATCTCAGGTTTTTTGTTTTCTTTATTTCCTTTACCACTCTTTCCTTCTTTCACACTCTTCCAGATTGTGCAACGTTTCCTCTTTCCTTCCTGGTCCTTTTGTCTCCTGCTTTTACAGAGGTCAGCACAAAAGGAGGAGGAGGATTTCTATATGGTAAATGTTTCAAAGTGGGGACTTCATCTGTGGTATGTCACAAATGGGACCTGCACCCAATTGTTGCAGTGTGTTCTGCTGCTTCTGTTTAGAGTTCCAGCCAGCTCTTCCCTCCAAGTGCATTACACAAGCACGCACACACAGAGACACGGGGACGCCCCATTCCATAATGATAATTTTATTCTTTATACCCCACACAACTGACTGGGTTGCCCCAGCCGCTCTGGGCGGCATCCATCATGTATAAAAACATAATAAAACACTAGATGTTTTTAAAAAAACACCCTTCAGTGTACAAGATTGCCTTCAGACGGCTTGGGAGTCGGAGAACTCCATACCCCCCAACATTTCTCCTTTGAAAATAGGGACACCCTAAGGAAAAGAGATTAACAGTAATCCTTCAAGTGGTTTGGCTATGCGTTGGTTAATGGGTTAATTGGTGAGCTATGAGGTAAAGGGGAGGGTCAGATGCCTTGTCAATCAAAGAATGCCTTGTCAACCAACCAGAGGCAGCTTTGCAAACCCAGCAGCCTTGTCAACCAACCAGAAGCCGTTTGTCAATGCCAGCAGCCTTGTCAACCAATCAGAGGGAGCATTTTCACTCCCAGCAGTAGGTATAAAACCAGCAGGCCCGGCCTGCGCTCAGGCCAATGGCCTGCGCTCAGGCCAATGGCCTGCGCTCAGGCCAATGGCCTGCGCTCAGGCCAATGGCCTGCGCTCAGGCCAATGGCCTGCGCTCAGGCCAATGGCCTGCGCTCAGGCCAATGGCCTGCGCTCAGGCCAATGGCCTGCGCTCAGGCCAATGGCCTGCGCTCAGGCCAATGGCCTGCGCTCAGGCCAATGGCCTGCGCTCAGGCCAATGGCCTGCGCTCAGGCCAATGGCCTGCGCTCAGGCCAATGGCCTGCGCTCAGGCCAATGGCCTGCGCTCAGGCCAATGGCCTGCGCTCAGGCCAATGGCCTGCGCTCAGGCCAATGGCCTGCGCTCAGGCCAATGGCCTGCGCTCAGGCCAATGGCCTGCGCTCAGGCCAATGGCCTGCGCTCAGGCCAATGGCCTGCGCTCAGGCCAATGGCCTGCGCTCAGGCCAATGGCCTGCGCTCAGGCCAATGGCCTGCGCTCAGGCCAATGGCCTGCGCTCAGGCCAATGGCCTGCGCTCAGGCCAATGGCCTGCGCTCAGGCCAATGGCCTGCGCTCTCCTTTCCCTCTGGATTTGACTTTTCCTCTTCTCTCCCCCCCCCCCCACCTAATCTCAGGTTTTTTGTTTTCTTTATTTCCTTTACCACTCTTTCCTTCTTTCACACTCTTCCAGATTGTGCAACGTTTCCTCTTTCCTTCCTGGTCCTTTTGTCTCCTGCTTTTACAGAGGTCAGCACAAAAGGAGGAGGAGGATTTCTATATGGTAAATGTTTCAAAGTGGGGACTTCATCTGTGGTATGTCACAAATGGGACCTGCACCCAATTGTTGCAGTGTGTTCTGCTGCTTCTGTTTAGAGTTCCAGCCAGCTCTTCCCTCCAAGTGCATTACACAAGCACGCACACACAGAGACACGGGGACGCCCCATTCCATAATGATAATTTTATTCTTTATACCCCACACAACTGACTGGGTTGCCCCAGCCGCTCTGGGCGGCATCCATCATGTATAAAAACATAATAAAACACTAGATGTTTTTAAAAAAACACCCTTCAGTGTACAAGATTGCCTTCAGACGGCTTGGGAGTCGGAGAACTCCATACCCCCCAACATTTCTCCTTTGAAAATAGGGACACCCTAAGGAAAAGAGATTAACAGTAATCCTTCAAGTGGTTTGGCTATGCGTTGGTTAATGGGTTAATTGGTGAGCTATGAGGTAAAGGGGAGGGTCAGATGCCTTGTCAATCAAAGAATGCCTTGTCAACCAACCAGAGGCAGCTTTGCAAACCCAGCAGCCTTGTCAACCAACCAGAAGCCGTTTGTCAATGCCAGCAGCCTTGTCAACCAATCAGAGGGAGCATTTTCACTCCCAGCAGTAGGTATAAAACCAGCAGGCCAATGGCCTGCGCTCAGGCCAATGGCCTGCGCTCAGGCCAATGGCCTGCGCTCTCCTTTCCCTCTGGATTTGACTTTTCCTCTTCTCTCCCCCCCCCCCACCTAATCTCAGGTTTTTTGTTTTCTTTATTTCCTTTACCACTCTTTCCTTCTTTCACACTCTTCCAGATTGTGCAACGTTTCCTCTTTCCTTCCTGGTCCTTTTGTCTCCTGCTTTTACAGAGGTCAGCACAAAAGGAGGAGGAGGATTTCTATATGGTAAATGTTTCAAAGTGGGGACTTCATCTGTGGTATGTCACAAATGGGACCTGCACCCAATTGTTGCAGTGTGTTCTGCTGCTTCTGTTTAGAGTTCCAGCCAGCTCTTCCCTCCAAGTGCATTACACAAGCACGCACACACAGAGACACGGGGACGCCCCATTCCATAATGATAATTTTATTCTTTATACCCCACACAACTGACTGGGTTGCCCCAGCCGCTCTGGGCGGCATCCATCATGTATAAAAACATAATAAAACACTAGATGTTTTTAAAAAAACACCCTTCAGTGTACAAGATTGCCTTCAGACGGCTTGGGAGTCGGAGAACTCCATACCCCCCAACATTTCTCCTTTGAAAATAGGGACACCCTAAGGAAAAGAGATTAACAGTAATCCTTCAAGTGGTTTGGCTATGCGTTGGTTAATGGGTTAATTGGTGAGCTATGAGGTAAAGGGGAGGGTCAGATGCCTTGTCAATCAAAGAATGCCTTGTCAACCAACCAGAGGCAGCTTTGCAAACCCAGCAGCCTTGTCAACCAACCAGAAGCCGTTTGTCAATGCCAGCAGCCTTGTCAACCAATCAGAGGGAGCATTTTCACTCCCAGCAGTAGGTATAAAACCAGCAGGCCAATGGCCTGCGCTCAGGCCAATGGCCTGCGCTCTCCTTTCCCTCTGGATTTGACTTTTCCTCTTCTCTCCCCCCCCCCACCTAATCTCAGGTTTTTTGTTTTCTTTATTTCCTTTACCACTCTTTCCTTCTTTCACACTCTTCCAGATTGTGCAACGTTTCCTCTTTCCTTCCTGGTCCTTTTGTCTCCTGCTTTTACAGAGGTCAGCACAAAAGGAGGAGGAGGATTTCTATATGGTAAATGTTTCAAAGTGGGGACTTCATCTGTGGTATGTCACAAATGGGACCTGCACCCAATTGTTGCAGTGTGTTCTGCTGCTTCTGTTTAGAGTTCCAGCCAGCTCTTCCCTCCAAGTGCATTACACAAGCACGCACACACAGAGACACGGGGACGCCCCATTCCATAATGATAATTTTATTCTTTATACCCCACACAACTGACTGGGTTGCCCCAGCCGCTCTGGGCGGCATCCATCATGTATAAAAACATAATAAAACACTAGATGTTTTTAAAAAAACACCCTTCAGTGTACAAGATTGCCTTCAGACGGCTTGGGAGTCGGAGAACTCCATACCCCCCAACATTTCTCCTTTGAAAATAGGGACACCCTAAGGAAAAGAGATTAACAGTAATCCTTCAAGTGGTTTGGCTATGCGTTGGTTAATGGGTTAATTGGTGAGCTATGAGGTAAAGGGGAGGGTCAGATGCCTTGTCAATCAAAGAATGCCTTGTCAACCAACCAGAGGCAGCTTTGCAAACCCAGCAGCCTTGTCAACCAACCAGAAGCCGTTTGTCAATGCCAGCAGCCTTGTCAACCAATCAGAGGGAGCATTTTCACTCCCAGCAGTAGGTATAAAACCAGCAGGCCAATGGCCTGCGCTCAGGCCAATGGCCTGCGCTCAGGCCAATGGCCTGCGCTCAGGCCAATGGCCTGCGCTCAGGCCAATGGCCTGCGCTCAGGCCAATGGCCTGCGCTCTCCTTTCCCTCTGGATTTGACTTTTCCTCTTCTCTCCCCCCCCCCCCCACCTAATCTCAGGTTTTTTGTTTTCTTTATTTCCTTTACCACTCTTTCCTTCTTTCACACTCTTCCAGATTGTGCAACGTTTCCTCTTTCCTTCCTGGTCCTTTTGTCTCCTGCTTTTACAGAGGTCAGCACAAAAGGAGGAGGAGGATTTCTATATGGTAAATGTTTCAAAGTGGGGACTTCATCTGTGGTATGTCACAAATGGGACCTGCACCCAATTGTTGCAGTGTGTTCTGCTGCTTCTGTTTAGAGTTCCAGCCAGCTCTTCCCTCCAAGTGCATTACACAAGCACGCACACACAGAGACACGGGGACGCCATTCCATAATGATAATTTTATTCTTTATACCCCACACAACTGACTGGGTTGCCCCAGCCGCTCTGGGCGGCATCCATCATGTATAAAAACATAATAAAACACTAGATGTTTTTAAAAAAACACCCTTCAGTGTACAAGATTGCCTTCAGACGGCTTGGGAGTCGGAGAACTCCATACCCCCCAACATTTCTCCTTTGAAAATAGGGACACCCTAAGGAAAAGAGATTAACAGTAATCCTTCAAGTGGTTTGGCTATGCGTTGGTTAATGGGTTAATTGGTGAGCTATGAGGTAAAGGGGAGGGTCAGATGCCTTGTCAATCAAAGAATGCCTTGTCAACCAACCAGAGGCAGCTTTGCAAACCCAGCAGCCTTGTCAACCAACCAGAAGCCGTTTGTCAATGCCAGCAGCCTTGTCAACCAATCAGAGGGAGCATTTTCACTCCCAGCAGTAGGTATAAAACCAGCAGGCCCGGCCTGCGCTCAGGCCAATGGCCTGCGCTCAGGCCAATGGCCTGCGCTCAGGCCAATGGCCTGCGCTCAGGCCAATGGCCTGCGCTCAGGCCAATGGCCTGCGCTCAGGCCAATGGCCTGCGCTCAGGCCAATGGCCTGCGCTCAGGCCAATGGCCTGCGCTCAGGCCAATGGCCTGCGCTCAGGCCAATGGCCTGCGCTCAGGCCAATGGCCTGCGCTCAGGCCAATGGCCTGCGCTCAGGCCAATGGCCTGCGCTCAGGCCAATGGCCTGCGCTCAGGCCAATGGCCTGCGCTCAGGCCAATGGCCTGCGCTCAGGCCAATGGCCTGCGCTCAGGCCAATGGCCTGCGCTCAGGCCAATGGCCTGCGCTCAGGCCAATGGCCTGCGCTCTCCTTTCCCTCTGGATTTGACTTTTCCTCTTCTCTCCCCCCCCCCCACCTAATCTCAGGTTTTTTGTTTTCTTTATTTCCTTTACCACTCTTTCCTTCTTTCACACTCTTCCAGATTGTGCAACGTTTCCTCTTTCCTTCCTGGTCCTTTTGTCTCCTGCTTTTACAGAGGTCAGCACAAAAGGAGGAGGAGGATTTCTATATGGTAAATGTTTCAAAGTGGGGACTTCATCTGTGGTATGTCACAAATGGGACCTGCACCCAATTGTTGCAGTGTGT